>NC_047026.1:38331669-38631669 GCF_902652985.1 Pecten maximus
GGCGATTATTCCTAACGAAACACATGTACCTGTTTTCATTGGCGGAGATAAAACGGCTATAGCAACACGTGGACAGAAGTGGAGAACTGGAATCTTACAAAACAGGAGGAAATGTCTGAATTAAATGTCGATTGTGACTTTTCAGGGTTATAACTAATATCATTAACTACATATATTTGTATATATATATATATATTTACATTTGTCTGGCATTGTCACTATATAGTCTGTTTGAGAGCTCTGGCATTGATGTACGTTTAAATGCCATCCATCACGCGCTACACTTATCAGCGTATTAATACAACACAAACCGGAACTACAATATCCAGGATAATTAAGTTTAACGACTAATTATTTTGTCTACATTATTTGTTATAAAAATATGCCATTTACGCATCACGTTGATAATAAAAAGATTCACAAAATTTCGGGTTTTTTTTTTTTAATTCTGTTGTCAAAAAGCACGCGACCATGTTCCGGCTGTTCCAACGACTGAAAGAAAATCCGCTGACTGTCGGTAAGGCGGGAATTATGAATTTTAAATATGAATTATAGCATTTAAAAATTTTTTTAAAAAAGTTAAAGAAATGTAAATATAAGCGTTGAACTGTTTTTGTATGGTATTTATGATCTATTTGAATGCCAGAGCTTTGCAAGCAAACAAATCATAATGTTGTTTGCTTGCAAAGCTCTGGCATTCAAATATATCATAAATACGCACATTATGATTTGTTTGCTTGCAAAGCTCCTGCATTCAAATAGATCATTAATACCATACAAAAGCAGTTCAATGCTTAAGTATGTACTAAAATGTATTAATGATGGAGGGAGTGGGGGCTGCAAATATTTACAAAACTTAATATTATTATATTCCATCTCGCATGTACATAATCATTTGTAAATGCAATTAATGCATTGTGCTGTTTAAGTGTTAGTCCGCTAAAAACTGACTATAAACGCAGACTCCAAAATTCTGACTGGTCGCCCGTTTATGAACAAAAACAAGCGACCGCTTTGAGTTTCGGACTAATCAAAGTCTTTGATAATCCGAACTTCATTTAGTCTTTAAAAAGTATTCCATTAAAACTGCAATAAAATCTTCATCCCTTATATATAGATTAATTGATTCTTTATTTTTATACCGTTTTTACGTTAACAAACAACAGCTACAGGAGGTTTTTACACAGCGTGTAGAAACATTGTCTACTGGTACAAGTTCAGGCTACATTGTAAACTGTCTGTATCCCGATATGGTAGACATATTTAAGTGACAGGTCCTATCCTTATATCGGGATACATGTTGTTCACTCGTAAAACAAAGTTAAACACGGAGTTTAATTTCCGTACCGATATCGAGCGTTAACGTGGTGTGTCCCCGTACAAAGTTTCCCCGCCTACATCAGGGATTACAGCGCCCTCTCTTTGTCATCATTGATTGTCAACGTAAGCTATGATGTGTGAACTCAAATTCGTATTTGTCAAGTACAACATATTGTACATGTTCTTTTTATAAATCCGTTCCAATTGCTATTCATTATCATGATTAAATTAACCTGGAATAAAACTGGAAAAGGACGCAAAGAAATTTCTGTAGCGTTGTTTTGGGGTTAGAGCTTATGGGCAGTGCCCAAGTCAAAGGTGCCTTGTTACACAGGTACACAGGGTCTAAGTCAAAGGTGCCTTGTTACACAGGTAGGCAGGGTCCGAGTCAAAGGTACCTATACTACACAGGTACACAGGGTCCGAGTCAAAGGTGCCTTGTTACACAGGTACACAGGGTCCGAGTCAAAGGTACCTATGTTACACAGGTACACAGGGTCCAAGTCAAAGGTGCCTTGTTACACAGGTACACAGGGTCCGAGTCAAAGGTGCCTTGTTACACAGGTACACAGGGTCCGAGTCAAAGGTGCCTTGTTACACAGGTACACAGGGTCCGAGTCAAAGGTGCCTCTAGGTACACAGGGTCCAACAGAACAGACTTCACACATTGTTGAGCTGCTGTTGAAGTGTAGACGAATCAAGAGAGATAACTCGCATGTCTCACATTGTCCGATATTGATGAACGGAGCTTAAATCATTTCTTTGCAACATTTCTTTGTCACTCCGTATATACAGGATGTATGGATGATTAGGATTGTCATATGAGAAACTAATGGACGAGCAGGAATACGAGAAAAAGGAGTAGCGACATTTTTCTACACCTTACATGTGTATACTTGGTTTGGTGTTAACACAACTCGTCCTGTGCCAGTTTAGGGTTAATCACCTTTCCCTAACAACTCCAAATTCTCTTCAGCACTCTATATATCTCATCCATTCATCACACAATCTTTATTTCACATCTATTACGTCCTGTTGTGTTGGGGATCGCTTGGCTGTGTGTTACAATATAAAAATGTCGAACACATGTGAAGTCCAACTTATCCCTTTTTTTATTCCCAACTAAACATAACAACAACTTCCGGTGATGGACGGTCAAATAACGGAGAAAAAAAAAAGGAAAAAAAATAACATAGAAATATGACAGATGGTCGTTAAAGTATGTATAACACTCCTCCCTCTGAATGGTACAAAAGATGTTTCCCATCTAGAGGTTATGTCCCTTTATCCATGGAAACAGACAACAAAATTCCAGAAACATCAAGTAAAAAACATATCGGTTTTTAAGCTACGATGTATTTTACAATAATATTCAGACATTTAATGTGTCATATCTGTGATAGATACACGAATGTCTCATGATAATTTCATGCAATTGTTAATAAAAAAAAAGGCAGAATGAATCTTAGTGAGCCATAGTGTTTGAGGAATCGTTTGTCTGACCAGAAACAGTTCATGTGATACTAGTACATCAGTGAAAACGGAAATAAATCTTACAATTTCTAGCTTGTTTTTTATAAAGGTTTCCTAGGTTAATGGATGATGTCTACTATAACTCTGTATAGAGATATATGTCTGATGTCTATTGTAACTCTGTATAGAGATATATGTCTGGTGTCTACTGTAACTCTGTATAGAGATATATGTCTATTGTAACTCTGTATAGAGATGTATGTCTTATGTCTACTGTAACTCTGTATGGAGATATATGTCTGGTGTCTACTGTAACTCTGTATAGAGATATATGTCTGGTGTCTACTGTAACTCTGTATAGAGATATATGTCTGGTGTCTACTGTAACTCTGTATAGAGATATATGGCTGGTGTCTACTGTAACTCTGTATAGAGATATATGTCTGGTGTCTACTGTAACTGTGTATAGAGATATATGTCTGATGTCTACTGAAACTCTGTATAGAGATATATGTCTGATGTCTGCTGTAACTCTGTATAGAGATATATGTCTGGTGTCTACTGTAACTCTGTATAGAGATATATGTCTACTGTAACTCTGTATAGAGATATATGTCTGGTGTCTACTGTAACTCTGTATAGAGATATATGTCTGATATCTACTGTAACTCTGTATAGAGATATATGTCTGGTGTCTACTGTAACTCTGTATAGAGATATCTGTATGGTGTCTACTGTAACTTTGTATAGATATATATGTCTGATGTCTACTGTAACTCTGTATAGAGATATATGTCTGATATCTACTGTTACTCTGTATGGAGATATATGTCTGATGTCTACAGTAACTCTGTATAGAGATATATGTCTGATATCTACTGTAACTCTGTATAGAGATATATGTCTGGTGTCTACTGTAACTCTGTATAGAGATATATGTATGGTGTCTACTGTATTTTTGTATAGATATATATGTCTGATGTCTACTGTAACTCTGTATAGAGATATATGTCTGATGTCTACTGTAACTCTGTATAGAGATATATGTCTGGTGTCTACTGTAACTCTGTATAGAGAAATATGTCTACTGTAACTCTGTATAGAGATATATGTCTGATGTCTACTGTAACTCTGTATAGAGATATCTGTTTACTGTAACTCTGTATAGAGATATATGTCTGATGTCTACTGTAACTCTGTACGGAGATATATGTCTGGTGTCTACTGTAACTCTGTATAGAGATATATGTCTGATGTCTACTGTAACTCTGTATAGAGATATATGTCTACTGTAACTCTGTATAGAGATATATGTCTGATGTCTTCTGTAACTCTGTATAGAGATATATGTCTGATATCTACTGTAACTCTGTATAGAGATATATGTCTGATGTCTACTGTAACTCTGTATAGAGATATATGTCTGATGTCTACTGTAACTCTGTATAGAGATATATATGTCTGGTGTCTACTGTAACTCTGTATAGAGATATATGTCTGGTGTCTACTGTATAGAGATATATGTCTGGTGTCTACTGTAACTCTGTATAGAGATATATGTCTGATGTCTACTGTAACTCTGTATAGAGATATATGTCTGGTGTCTACTGTAACTCTGTATAGAGATATTTGTATGATGTCTACTGTAACTCTGTATAGAGATATATGTCTGGTGTCTACTGTAACTCTGTATAGAGATATATGTCTGGTGTCTACTGTAACTCTGTATAGAGATATATGTCTGATGTCTACTGTAACTCTGTATAGAGATATATGTCTGATGTCTACTGTAACTCTGTATAGAGATATGTGTCTACTGTAACTCTGTATAGAGATATATGTCTGGTGTCTACTGTAATTCTGTATAGAGATATATGTTTGATGTCTACTGTAACTCTGTATAGAGATATATGTCTGGTGTCTACTGTAACTCTGTATAGAGATATATGTCTGATGTCTACTGTAACTCTGTATAGAGATATATGTCTGATGTCTACTGTAACTCTGTATAGAGATATATGTCTGATGTCTACTGTAACTCTGTATAGAGATATATGTCTGGTGTCTACTGTAACTCCGTATAGAGATATACGTCTGGCGTCTACTGTAACTCTGTATAGAGATATATGTCTGGTGTCTACTGTAACTCTGTATAGAGATATATGTCTGGTGTCTACTGAATGGAGATATATGTCTGGTGTCTACTGTAACTCTGTATAGAGATATATGTCTGATGTCTACTGTAACTCTGTATAGAGATATATGTCTGGTGTCTACTGTAACTCCGTATAGAGATATATGTCTGGTGTCTACTGTAACTCTGTATAGAGATATATGTCTGGTGTCTACTGTAACTCTGTATAGAGATATACGTCTGATGTCTACTGTAACTCTGTATAGAGATATATGTCTGATGTCTACTGTAACTCTGTATAGAGATATATGTCTGGTGTCTACTGTAAATCTGTATAGAGATATATGTCTGGTGTCTACTGTAACTCTGTATAGAGATATATGTCTGGTGTATACTGTAACTCTGTATAGAGATATATGTCTGATGTCTACTGTAACTCTGTATAGAGATATATGTCTGGTGTCTACTGTAACTCTGTATAGAGATATATGTCTGGTGTCTACTGTAACTCTGTATAGATATATATGTCTACTGTAACTCTGTATAGAGATATATGTCTGGTGTCTACTGTAACTCTGTATAGAGATATATGTCTGATGTCTACTGTAACTCTGTATAGAGATATATGTCTACTGTAACTCTGTATAGAGATATATGTCTGATGTCTACTGTAACTCTGTATAGAGATATATGTCTGATGTCTACTGTAACTCTGTATAGAGATATATGTCTGATGTCTACTGTAACTCTGTATAGATATATATGTCTACTGTAACTCTGTTTAGAGATATATGTTTGATGTCTACTGTAACTCTGTATAGAGATATATGTCTACTGTAACTCTGTATAGATATATATGTTTGATGTCAACTGTAACTCTGTATAGAGATATATGTCTGGTGACTACTGTAACTCTGTATGGAGATATATGTCTGATGTCTACTGTATCTCTGTATAGAGATATATGTCTGATGTCTACTGTAACTCTGTATAGAGATATATGTCTGGTGTCTACTGTAACTCTGTATAGAGATATATGTCTGGTGTCTACTGTAACTCTGTATAGAGATATATGTCTGGTGTCTACTGTAACTCTGTATAGAGATATATGTCTGGTGTATACTGTAACTCTGTATAGAGATATATGTCTGATGTCTACTGTCACTCTGTATAGAGATATATGTCTGGTGTCTACTGTAACTCTGTATAGAGATATATGTCTGGTGTCTACTGTAACTCTGTACAGAGATATATGTCTGATGTCTACTGTAACTGTGTATAGAGATATATGTCTGATGTCTACTGTAACTCTGTATAGAGATATATGTCTGATGTCTACTGTAACTGTGTATAGAGATATATGTCTGATGTCTACTGTAACTCTGTATAGAGATATATGTCTTCTGTAACTCTGTATAGAGATATATGTCTGATGTCTACTGTAACTCTGTATAGAGATATATGTCTTCTGTAACTCTGTATAGAGATATATGTCTGGTGGCTACTGTAACTCTGTATAGAGATATATGTCTACTGTAACACTGTATAGAGATATATGTCTGATGTCTACTGTAACTCTGTATAGAGATATATGTCTGATGTCTACTGTAACTCTGTATAGATATATATGTTTGATGTCAACTGTAACTCTGTATAGAGATATATGTCTGGTGACTACTGTAACTCTGTATGGAGATATATGTCTGATGTCTACTGTATCTCTGTATAGAGATATATGTCTGATGTCTACTGTAACTCTGTATAGAGATATATGTCTGGTGTCTACTGTAACTCTGTATAGAGATATATGTCTGGTGTCTACTGTAACTCTGTATAGAGATATATGTCTGGTGTCTACTGTAACTCTGTATAGAGATATATGTCTGGTGTCTACTGTAACTCTGTATAGAGATATATGTCTGGTGTCTACTGTAATTCTGTATAGAGATATATGTCTGATGTCTACTGTAACTCTGTATAGAGATATATGTCTGGTGTCTACTGTAACTCTGTATAGAGATATATGTCTGGTGTCTACTGTAACTCTGTATAGAGATACATGTCTAGTGTCTACTGTAACTCTGTATAGAGATATATGTCTGATGTCTACTGTAACTCTGTATAGAGATATATGTCTGGTGTCTACTGTATAGAGATATATGTCTGATGTCTACTGTAACTCTGTATAGAGATATATGTCTGGTGTCTACTGTATAGAGATATATGTCTGATGTCTACTGTAACTCTGTATAGAGATATATGTCTGGTGTCTACTGTATAGAGATATATGTCTGATGTCTACTGTAACTCTGTATAGAGATATATGTCTGGTGTCTACTGTATAGAGATATATGTCTGATGTCTACTGTAACTGTGTATAGAGATATATGTCTGGTGTCTACTGTATAGAGATATATGTCTGATGTCTACTGCAACTCTGTATAGAGATATATGTCTGATGTCTACTGTAACTCTGTATAGAGATATATGTCTGGTGTCTACTGTATAGAGATATATGTCTGATGTCTACTGTAACTCTGTATAGAGATATATGTCTGGTGTCTACTGTATAGAGATATATGTCTGATGTCTACTGTAACTCTGTATAGAGATATATGTCTACTGTAACTCTGTATAGAGATATATGTCTGATGTCTACTGTAACTCTGTATAGAGATATATGTCTGGTGTCTACTGTAACTCTGTATAGAGATATATGTCTGGTGTCTACTGTAACTCTGTATAGAGATATATGTCTGGTGTCTACTGTAACTCTGTATAGAGATATATGTCTGGTGTCTACTGTAACTCTGTATAGAGATATCTGTCTGGTGTCTACTGTAACTCTGTATAGAGATATATGTCTGGTGTCTACTGTAACTCTGTACAGAGATATATGTCTGGTGTCTACTGTAACTCTGTATAGAGATATACGTCTGATGTCTACTGTAACTCTGTATAGAGATATATGTCTGATGTCTACTGTAACTCTGTATAGAGATATATGTCTGGTGTCTACTGTAAATCTGTATAGAGATATATGTCTGGTGTCTACTGTAACTCTGTATAGAGATATATGTCTGATGTCTACTGTAACTCTGTATAGAGATATATGTCTGGTGTCTACTGTAACTCTGTATAGAGATATATGTCTGATGTCTACTGTAACTCTGTATAGAGATATATGTCTGGTGTCTACTGTAACTCTGTATAGAGATATATGTCTGATGTCTACTGTAACTCTGTATAGATATATATGTCTGGTGTCTACTGTAACTCTGTATAGAGATATATGTCTGATGTCTACTGTAACTCTGTATAGAGAGATATATGTCTGGTGTCTACTGTAACTCTGTATAGAGATATATGTCTGGTGTCTACTGTAACTCTGTATAGAGATATATGTCTGATGTCTACTGTAACTCTGTATAGAGAGATATATGTCTGGTGTCTACTGTAACTCTGTATAGAGATATATGTCTGGTGTCTACTGTAACTCTGTATAGAGATATATGTCTGATATCTACTGTAACTCTGTATAGAGATATATGTCTGGTGTCTACTGTAATTCTGTATAGAGATATATGTCTGATGTCTACTGTAACTCTGTATAGATATATATGTCTACTGTAACTCTGTATAGATATATATGTCTACTGTAACTCTGTATAGAGATATATGTCTGGTGTCTACTGTAACTCTGTATAGAGATATATGTCTGATGTCTACTGTAACTCTGTATAGAGAGATATATGTCTGGTGTCTACTGTAACTCTGTATAGAGATATATGTCTGGTGTCTACTGTAACTCTGTATAGAGATATATGTCTGATGTCTACTGTAACTCTGTATAGAGATATATGTCTGATGTCTACTGTAACTCTGTATAGAGATATATGTCTGGTGTCTACTGTAAATCTGTATAGAGATATATGTCTGATGTCTACTGTAACTCTGTATAGAGATATATGTCTGATGTCTACTGTAACTCTGTATAGAGATATATGTCTGATGTCTACTGTAACTCTGTATAGAGATATGTGTCTACTGTAACTCTGTATAGAGATATATGTCTGGTGTCTACTGTAACTCTGTATAGAGATATATGTCTGATGTCTACTGTAACTCTGTATAGAGATATATGTTTGATGTCTACTGTAACTCTGTATAGAGATATATGTCTGGTGTCTACTGTAACTCTGTATAGAGATATATGTCTGATGTCTACTGTAACTCTGTATAGAGATATATGTCTGATGTCTACTGTAACTCTGTATAGAGATATATGTCTGATGTCTACTGTAACTCTGTATAGAGATATATGTCTGGTGTCTACTGTAACTCCGTATAGAGATATACGTCTGGCGTCTACTGTAACTCTGTATAGAGATATATGTCTGGTGTCTACTGTAACTCTGTATAGAGATATATGTCTGGTGTCTACTGAATAGAGATATATGTCTGGTGTCTACTGTAACTCTGTATAGAGATATATGTCTGGTGTCTACTGTAACTCTGTATAGAGATATATGTCTGGTGTCTACTGTAACTCTGTATAGAGATATACGTCTGATGTCTACTGTAACTCTGTATAGAGATATATGTCTGATGTCTACTGTAACTCTGTATAGAGATATATGTCTGGTGTATACTGTAACTCTGTATAGAGATATATGTCTGATGTCTACTGTAACTCTGTATAGAGATATATGTCTGGTGTCTACTGTAACTCTGTATAGAGATATATGTCTGGTGTCTACTGTAACTCTGTATAGATATATATGTCTACTGTAACTCTGTATAGAGATATATGTCTGGTGTCTACTGTAACTCTGTATAGAGATATATGTCTGGTGTATACTGTAACTCTGTATAGAGATATATGTCTGATGTCTACTGTCACTCTGTATAGAGATATATGTCTGGTGTCTACTGTAACTCTGTATAGAGATATATGTCTGGTGTCTACTGTAACTCTGTATAGATATATATGTCTACTGTAACTCTGTATAGAGATATATGTCTGGTGTCTACTGTAACTCTGTATAGAGATATATGTCTGATGTCTACTGTAACTCTGTATAGAGATATATGTCTACTGTAACTCTGTATAGAGATATATGTCTGATGTCTACTGTAACTCTGTATAGAGATATATGTCTGATGTCTACTGTAACTCTGTATAGAGATATATGTCTGATGTCTACTGTAACTCTGTATAGATATATATGTCTACTGTAACTCTGTTTAGAGATATATGTTTGATGTCTACTGTAACTCTGTATAGAGATATATGTCTGATGTCTACTGTAACTCTGTATAGAGATATATGTCTGATGTCTACTGTAACTCTGTATAGAGATATATGTCTGGTGTCTACTGTAAATCTGTATAGAGATATATGTCTGATGTCTACTGTAACTCTGTATAGAGATATATGTCTGATGTCTACTGTAACTCTGTATAGAGATATATGTCTGATGTCTACTGTAACTCTGTATAGAGATATGTGTCTACTGTAACTCTGTATAGAGATATATGTCTGGTGTCTACTGTAATTCTGTATAGAGATATATGTTTGATGTCTACTGTAACTCTGTATAGAGATATATGTCTGGTGTCTACTGTAACTCTGTATAGAGATATATGTCTGATGTCTACTGTAACTCTGTATAGAGATATATGTCTGATGTCTACTGTAACTCTGTATAGAGATATATGTCTGATGTCTACTGTAACTCTGTATAGAGATATATGTCTGGTGTCTACTGTAACTCCGTATAGAGATATACGTCTGGCGTCTACTGTAACTCTGTATAGAGATATATGTCTGGTGTCTACTGTAACTCTGTATAGAGATATATGTCTGGTGTCTACTGAATGGAGATATATGTCTGGTGTCTACTGTAACTCTGTATAGAGATATATGTCTGGTGTCTACTGTAACTCTGTATAGAGATATATGTCTGGTGTCTACTGTAACTCTGTATAGAGATATACGTCTGATGTCTACTGTAACTCTGTATAGAGATATATGTCTGATGTCTACTGTAACTCTGTATAGAGATATATGTCTGGTGTATACTGTAACTCTGTATAGAGATATATGTCTGATGTCTACTGTAACTCTGTATAGAGATATATGTCTGGTGTCTACTGTAACTCTGTATAGAGATATATGTCTGGTGTCTACTGTAACTCTGTATAGATATATATGTCTACTGTAACTCTGTATAGAGATATATGTCTGGTGTCTACTGTAACTCTGTATAGAGATATATGTCTGGTGTATACTGTAACTCTGTATAGAGATATATGTCTGATGTCTACTGTAACTCTGTATAGAGATATATGTCTGGTGTCTACTGTAACTCTGTATAGAGATATATGTCTGGTGTCTACTGTAACTCTGTATAGATATATATGTCTACTGTAACTCTGTATAGAGATATATGTCTGGTGTCTACTGTAACTCTGTATAGAGATATATGTCTGATGTCTACTGTAACTCTGTATAGAGATATATGTCTACTGTAACTCTGTATAGAGATATATGTCTGATGTCTACTGTAACTCTGTATAGAGATATATGTCTGATGTCTACTGTAACTCTGTATAGAGATATATGTCTGATGTCTACTGTAACTCTGTATAGATATATATGTCTACTGTAACTCTGTTTAGAGATATATGTTTGATGTCTACTGTAACTCTGTATAGAGATATATGTCTACTGTAACTCTGTATAGATATATATGTTTGATGTCAACTGTAACTCTGTATAGAGATATATGTCTGGTGACTACTGTAACTCTGTATGGAGATATATGTCTGATGTCTACTGTATCTCTGTATAGAGATATATGTCTGATGTCTACTGTAACTCTGTATAGAGATATATGTCTGGTGTCTACTGTAACTCTGTATAGAGATATCTGTCTGGTGTCTACTGTAACTCTGTATAGAGATATATGTCTGGTGTCTACTGTAACTCTGTATAGAGATATATGTCTGGTGTATACTGTAACTCTGTATAGAGATATATGTCTGATGTCTACTGTCACTCTGTATAGAGATATATGTCTGGTGTCTACTGTAACTCTGTATAGAGATATATGTCTGGTGTCTACTGTAACTCTGTACAGAGATATATGTCTGATGTCTACTGTAACTGTGTATAGAGATATATGTCTGATGTCTACTGTAACTCTGTATAGAGATATATGTCTGATGTCTACTGTAACTGTGTATAGAGATATATGTCTGATGTCTACTGTAACTCTGTATAGAGATATATGTCTGATGTCTACTGTAATTCTGTATAGAGATATATGTCTGATGTCTACTGTAACTCTGTATAGAGATATATGTCTTCTGTAACTCTGTATAGAGATATATGTCTTGTGGCTACTGTAACTCTGTATAGAGATATATGTCTACTGTAACACTGTATAGAGATATATGTCTGATGTCTACTGTAACTCTGTATAGAGATATATGTCTGGTGTCTACTGTAACTCTGTATAGAGATATATGTCTGATGTCTACTGTAACTCTGTATAGAGATATATGTCTGATGTCTACTGTAACTCTGTATAGATATATATGTTTGATGTCAACTGTAACTCTGTATAGAGATATATGTCTGGTGACTACTGTAACTCTGTATGGAGATATATGTCTGATGTCTACTGTATCTCTGTATAGAGATATATGTCTGATGTCTACTGTAACTCTGTATAGAGATATATGTCTGGTGTCTACTGTAACTCTGTATAGAGATATATGTCTGGTGTCTACTGTAACTCTGTATAGAGATATATGTCTGGTGTCTACTGTAACTCTGTATAGAGATACATGTCTAGTGTCTACTGTAACTCTGTATAGAGATATATGTCTGATGTCTACTGTAACTCTGTATAGAGATATATGTCTGGTGTCTACTGTATAGAGATATATGTCTGATGTCTACTGTAACTCTGTATAGAGATATATGTCTGGTGTCTACTGTATAGAGATATATGTCTGATGTCTACTGTAACTCTGTATAGAGATATATGTCTGGTGTCTACTGTATAGGGATATATGTCTGATGTCTACTGTAACTCTGTATAGAGATATATGTCTGGTGTCTACTGTATAGAGATATATGTCTGATGTCTACTGTAACTGTGTATAGAGATATATGTCTGGTGTCTACTGTATAGAGATATATGTCTGATGTCTACTGCAACTCTGTATAGAGATATATGTCTGATGTCTACTGTAACTCTGTATAGAGATATATGTCTGGTGTCTACTGTATAGAGATATATGTCTGATGTCTACTGTAACTCTGTATAGAGATATATGTCTGGTGTCTACTGTATAGAGATATATGTCTGATGTCTACTGTAACTCTGTATAGAGATATATGTCTACTGTAACTCTGTATAGAGATATATGTCTGATGTCTACTGTAACTCTGTATAGAGATATATGTCTGGTGTCTACTGTAACTCTGTATAGAGATATATGTCTGGTGTCTACTGTAACTCTGTATAGAGATATATGTCTGGTGTCTACTGTAACTCTGTATAGAGATATATGTCTGGTGTATACTGTAACTCTGTATAGAGATATCTGTCTGGTGTCTACTGTAACTCTGTATAGAGATATATGTCTGGTGTCTACTGTAACTCTGTACAGAGATATATGTCTGGTGTCTACTGTAACTCTGTATAGAGATATACGTCTGATGTCTACTGTAACTCTGTATAGAGATATATGTCTGATGTCTACTGTAACTCTGTATAGAGATATATGTCTGGTGTCTACTGTAAATCTGTATAGAGATATATGTCTGGTGTCTACTGTAACTCTGTATAGAGATATATGTCTGGTGTCTACTGTAACTCTGTATAGAGATATATGTCTGATGTCTACTGTAACTCTGTATAGAGATATATGTCTGGTGTCTACTGTAACTCTGTATAGAGATATATGTCTGATGTCTACTGTAACTCTGTATAGATATATATGTCTGGTGTCTACTGTAACTCTGTATAGAGATATATGTCTGATGTCTACTGTAACTCTGTATAGAGAGATATATGTCTGGTGTCTACTGTAACTCTGTATAGAGATATATGTCTGGTGTCTACTGTAACTCTGTATAGAGATATATGTCTGATGTCTACTGTAACTCTGTATAGAGAGATATATGTCTGGTGTCTACTGTAACTCTGTATAGAGATATATGTCTGGTGTCTACTGTAACTCTGTATAGAGATATATGTCTGATATCTACTGTAACTCTGTATAGAGATATATGTCTGGTGTCTACTGTAATTCTGTATAGAGATATATGTCTGATGTCTACTGTAACTCTGTATAGAGAGATATATGTCTGGTGTCTACTGTAACTCTGTATAGAGATATATGTCTGGTGTCTACTGTAACTCTGTATAGAGATATATGTCTGATGTCTACTGTAACTCTGTATAGAGATATATGTCTGATGTCTACTGTAACTCTTTATAGAGATATATGTCTGGTGTCTACTGTAAATCTGTATAGAGATATATGTCTGATGTCTACTGTAACTCTGTATAGAGATATATGTCTGATGTCTACTGTAACTCTGTATAGAGATATATGTCTGATGTCTACTGTAACTCTGTATAGAGATATGTGTCTACTGTAACTCTGTATAGAGATATATGTCTGGTGTCTACTGTAATTCTGTATAGAGATATATGTTTGATGTCTACTGTAACTCTGTATAGAGATATATGTCTGGTGTCTACTGTAACTCTGTATAGAGATATATGTCTGATGTCTACTGTAACTCTGTATAGAGATATATGTCTGATGTCTACTGTAACTCTGTATAGAGATATATGTCTGATGTCTACTGTAACTCTGTATAGAGATATATGTCTGGTGTCTACTGTAACTCCGTATAGAGATATACGTCTGGCGTCTACTGTAACTCTGTATAGAGATATATGTCTGGTGTCTACTGTAACTCTGTATAGAGATATATGTCTGGTGTCTACTGAATGGAGATATATGTCTGGTGTCTACTGTAACTCTGTATAGAGATATATGTCTGGTGTCTACTGTAACTCTGTATAGAGATATACGTCTGATGTCTACTGTAACTCTGTATAGAGATATATGTCTGATGTCTACTGTAACTCTGTATAGAGATATATGTCTGGTGTCTACTGTAAATCTGTATAGAGATATATGTCTGGTGTCTACTGTAACTCTGTATAGAGATATATGTCTGGTGTATACTGTAACTCTGTATAGAGATATATGTCTGATGTCTACTGTAACTCTGTATAGAGATATATGTCTGGTGTCTACTGTAACTCTGTATAGAGATATATGTATGGTGTCTACTGTAACTCTGTATAGATATATATGTCTACTGTAACTCTGTATAGAGATATATGTCTGGTGTCTACTGTAACTCTGTATAGAGATATATGTCTGATGTCTACTGTAACTCTGTATAGAGATATATGTCTACTGTAACTCTGTATAGAGATATATGTCTGATGTCTACTGTAACTCTGTATAGAGATATATGTCTGATGTCTACTGTAACTCTGTATAGAGATATATGTCTGATGTCTACTGTAACTCTGTATAGATATATATGTCTACTGTAACTCTGTTTAGAGATATATGTTTGATGTCTACTGTAACTCTGTATAGAGATATATGTCTACTGTAACTCTGTATAGATATATATGTTTGATGTCAACTGTAACTCTGTATAGAGATATATGTCTGGTGACTACTGTAACTCTGTATGGAGATATATGTCTGATGTCTACTGTATCTCTGTATAGAGATATATGTCTGATGTCTACTGTAACTCTGTATAGAGATATATGTCTGGTGTCTACTGTAACTCTGTATAGAGATATCTGTCTGGTGTCTACTGTAACTCTGTATAGAGATATATGTCTGGTGTCTACTGTAACTCTGTATAGAGATATATGTCTGGTGTATACTGTAACTCTGTATAGAGATATATGTCTGATGTCTACTGTCACTCTGTATAGAGATATATGTCTGGTGTCTACTGTAACTCTGTATAGAGATATATGTCTGGTGTCTACTGTAACTCTGTACAGAGATATATGTCTGATGTCTACTGTAACTGTGTATAGAGATATATGTCTGATGTCTACTGTAACTCTGTATAGAGATATATGTCTGATGTCTACTGTAACTGTGTATAGAGATATATGTCTGATGTCTACTGTAACTCTGTATAGAGATATATGTCTGATGTCTACTGTAATTCTGTATAGAGATATATGTCTGATGTCTACTGTAACTCTGTATAGAGATATATGTCTTCTGTAACTCTGTATAGAGATATATGTCTGGTGGCTACTGTAACTCTGTATAGAGATATATGTCTGATGTCTACTGTAACTCTGTATAGAGATATATGTCTGGTGTCTACTGTAACTCTGTATAGAGATATATGTCTGGTGTCTACTGTATAGAGATATATGTCTGATGTCTACTGTAACTCTGTATAGAGATATATGTCTGATGTCTACTGTAACTCTGTATAGAGATATATGTCTGGTGTCTACTGTAACTCTGTATAGAGATATATGTCTGATGTCTACTGTAACTCTGTATAGAGATATATGTCTGATGTCTACTGTAACTCTGTATAGATATATATGTTTGATGTCAACTGTAACTCTGTATAGAGATATATGTCTGGTGACTACTGTAACTCTGTATGGAGATATATGTCTGATGTCTACTGTATCTCTGTATAGAGATATATGTCTGATGTCTACTGTAACTCTGTATAGAGATATATGTCTGGTGTCTACTGTAACTCTGTATAGAGATATATGTCTGATGTCTACTGTAACTCTGTATAGAGATATATGTCTGATGTCTACTGTAACTCTGTATAGAGATATATATCTGGTGTCTACTGTAACTCTGTATAGAGATATATGTCTGATGTCTACTGTAGCTCTGTATAGAGATATATGTCTGATGTCTACTGTAACTCTGTATAGAGATATATGTCTGATGTCTACTGTAACTCTGTATGGAGATATATGTCTGGTGTCTACTGTAACTCTGTATAGAGATATATGTCTGATGTCTACTGTAACTCTGTATAGAGATATATGTCTGATGTCTACTGTAACTCTGTATAGAGAGATATATGTCTGGTGTCTACTGTAACTCTGTATAGAGATATATGTCTGGTGTCTACTGTATAGAGATATATGTCTGGTGTCTACGGTAACTCTGTATAGAGATATATGTCTGGTGTCTACTGTATAGAGATATATGTCTGATGTCTACTGTAACTCTGTATAGAGATATATGTCTGATGTCTACTGTAACTCTGTATAGAGATATGTCTGGTGTCTACTGTAACTCTGTATAGAGATATATGTCTGGTGTCTACTGTAACTCTGTATAGAGATATATGTCTGGTGTCTACTGTAACTCTGTATAGAGATATATGTCTGGTGTCTACTGTAACTCTGTATAGAGATATATGTCTGGTGTCTACTGTAACTCTATATAGAGATATATGTCTGATGTCTACTGTAACTCTGTATATATAGGGATATATGTCTGGTGTCTCCTGTAACTCTGTATAGAGATATATGTCTGATGTCTACTGTAACTCTGTATGGAAATATTTATCGAATGTATGTGAACTATATATATATATATAATGTGTGAAGCCCTTTGAAGAGTTTAACTTAGTGGTTTTTCGGCATAGCCGTCTAATTTTCTTTATGCCCCGGATATGACGCGACAGGTGGCGTTCTGGTCAAGATGAAGTATGTGATTGGTCAATGTAGCGGTCAATGCAAAATGCAGATATACAGTTAAAAACGAAACAAAGTTAAAGGGACCTCACGGTAAACCAATATTTATTTTGTATTTTTTATCATATTATTGGGTATATCTTTAAAAAAATAACCTTCTGAACAATGACCATTCGAATTTGATGATGTATGTACATAAAAACATGAATTATCAATTATTAAAATGTTATCACTCTGAATATGCAAATTTTGTGACATATACGATAAACGCATGCGCACAACAAACTAAAACACATGGAAACAAAAATGGCTTCCAATGTGAATCGACTGCGGTTGAAAACGATAACAGCTTCCGGCATGAAAAGAATAATAGGAAAATGGGTCAAACACAACCCTAGAATTAAACTTGGGAAGCAGTAAAATAGATTGTAACCGTTCAAACATGAAAACAACAGTAAAACGGACGCCGCTCGTATTTTGCTTGATTGTTTGATAGTAGGTCATGATAATCTCGGTAATATTTACACAAATTCGGTAATTTTCACACAAACTCAGTAATATTAACACAAACTCGGTAATAGTTCCACAAACTCTGTAATATTTATACAGTCTGTACCAGTACATCGCTACTGTCACTATACTATATGAACAGTGTTTACACTTATTTACACATAAATATGTGTGCCGTAATATTTACAGAACGTGTTATTTAACATTTAAACCACTGTGTATAATATCGTTATCCAACTAACCCAGATGGAATATAGATATCGCCTTGTAAACTATCGTGTGTTTGTGTTGCCACGATTTCAAAACAGTCACGTAATGATCTAAAAATAATTTCCGCGCTAAATTTAGAGGGGGATTCCCAACTAAATCGAGGGGTCAAGCTGGACATAGGGATTGACTGTGAACATTGGAACAGCACAGAAACATAACTGGAAAGGAACAAAACGCGTACATTCAGTGAAAATTGCAACGTTTTTACCGTGATGTTCCTTTTAAATTGAATGCAAGCTGAATAAGTGGATGCATCTATTCAAATGACACATTTGCAGTCTTATTATCACCAAAATGATTCAAACTGATATAATTTTGTTATCCGTGCTGAAACTGCGCATTTATTAATTACATCGTAGTTCGTTAATTTATTTCACCAGTAGTTTTACATTATAACCACCAGCATTAAAACGATGCCGTTTATCTTTTTTAAAGATATTTCTTGTTCTTTTTGATAATATCTAGCATTGAAAAATTTTAGTTAATGTTTCGGCCATATCATAAAAATGTTTTTCAGATCGATGTAGCCGTGTCGAACTCGCCATCAAGCATAAAGAATGTTCTTTATACATATAAACATTTTAAATATGGAGTGTAACTGAAGTGGACACCGCTTGGTGGTATTCTTTTTTCTATGACGATATATTACAGTGAAGTCATTGTTTCCTATTTTAATAGTGCCGGCAAATCGTTAATAATAAAAGAAAATGTGTTCATTTTTGGTAATTCAGTTGATATAAAAGATTGTGTACATGCGTACAAGTGTGTGTTAGCCAGACCATGTGTAGTGAAGCATAACTCCCGAAAGTGCATACTCAGTACTGTACATCTGTGTACATGTATCAGCTGCTAAAAGATGACGGTAAGAACTGGCGAGTTCCTAATGTCAGGCTCTGTGGAACTGCGTGGTTTTCAAGTGTGGCAGTCATTCCTGTCAGCGCTGTCAAAATCCTTATAATGGCCATGTCTAGGGTATAAATGTTGTCCTTGACGATGTGTGATGTCTGTCCCGATAATACTAGGTACTGGTATTTGTCAATTTACTGCTAATGTCCATAAATTAAAACCAGCTCTGTGTCAGCTATGGACTGGACTTAATAGGTTACTAGGTCACCAGCACGTGAAGAACACATAAACTCATCACTATACGTACACGATATCGACGATCGGGATGTTATACCCTAATGTTAGGCCATTCATTTTTCACACAAGTTGCCATTCACTACGCATGCGCGTTGGTAACGACACAGTATTCAATATCAACTAGACACATTCATTTACGGGATGGACGGGAAAAAAATATTTTTTGTCTGTTGTAGCTCTGTAGTAAACAAAGCCCTGGACATTTGTATCTATAAACGTCTAATGTTTCAACATAATGACAAAATAGCCCTATCTGTCATTCTCCTATTAATGGGCTACAAACAAATGAGAAATGTGTTTTCATTGCTTCTGTCAATTCTCGGCGGATTTTCTGACTCAAATTTTACTACATCTACCGGTACACACCAATAGTACACAAACAATTATATTTTCCGTGCGGGATTCAGATATAAATTATTTGCATGGATAATGTGTTTTTTCAATCTTTTATTTCAATCGGTCATTAACAGATGCACACGAATAACCGATTCACAAATGGAACCCGATTCACTACATTTATGTTGACGTGCACAAAAAAGCAAATTAAATAAAATAGAAATATGATAGCAAAATTTTAAAAAAAGTTTTAGATTTCGAGATATTTAATGACATGTAGCGTTTCTCCAGTCCCTGATGCTTACAAATCCCGTCCGAGGCACGTTCTGTCAACATAACGATGATTCAGTAAAAGTGTGACAATGAGTTTTACACTTAAATGTCAGACCTACTGCATCAAGATACACATTTTTTTATTCGTTAACACATTTCAGTGATACAGTATAAATGTATTCCTAGAAGCACAGTGGATTATAAGTATATACGGTACAGTGTTATTGTACACTGTTTCGTGTACTATACGGTACAGTGTTATTGTACACTGTTTCGTGTTCTATACGGTACAGTGTCATTGTACACTGTTTCGTGTTCTATACGGTACAGTGTTATTGTACACTGTTTCGTGTTCTATACGGTACAGTGTTATTGTATACTGTTTCGTGTACTTTACGGTAGTGTTATTGTACACTGTTTCGTGTTCTATACGGTACAGTGTTATTGTACACCGTTTCGTGTACTATACGGTACAGTGTTATTGTACACTGTTTCGTGTTCTATACGGTACAGTGTTATTGTACACTGTTTCGTGTACTATACGGTACAGTGTCATTGTACACTGTTTCGTGTTCTATACGGTACAGTGTCATTGTACACTGTTTCGTGTACTATACGGTACAGTGTCATTGTACACTGTTTCGTGTTCTATACGGTACAGTGTCATTGTACACTGTTTCGTGTACTATACGGTACAGTGTCATTGTACACTGTTTCGTGTTCTATACGGTACAGTGTCATTGTACACTGTTTCGTGTTCTATACGGTACAGTGTCATTGTACACTGTTTCGTGTTCTATACGGTACAGTGTCATTGTACACTGTTTCGTGTTCTATACGGTACAGTGTCATTGTACACTGTTTCGTGTTCTATACGGTACAGTGTCATTGTACACTGTTTCGTGTTCTATACGGTACAGTGTCATTGTACACTGTTTCGTGTACTATACGGTACAGTGTCATTGTACACTGTTTCGTGTACTATACGGTACAGTGTTATTGTACACTGTTTCGTGTTCTATACGGCACAGTGTCATTGTACACTGTTTCGTGTACAGTGTCATTGTACACTGTTTCGTGTTCTATACGGTACAGTGTTATTGTACACTGTTTCGTGTACTATACGGTACAGTGTTATTGTACACTGTTTCGTGTTCTATACGGCACAGTGTCATTGTACACTGTTTCGTGTACAGTGTCATTGTACACTGTTTCGTGTTCTATACGGTACAGTGTTATTGTACACTGTTTCGTGTACTATACGGTACAGTGTTATTGTACACTGTTTCGTGTTCTATACGGTACAGTGTCATTGTACACTGTTTCGTGTACAGTGTCATTGTACACTGTTTCGTGTTCTATACGGCACAGTGTCATTGTACACTGTTTCGTGTACTATACGGTACAGTGTTATTGTACACTGTTTCGTGTACTATACGGTACAGTGTTATTGTACACTGTTTCGTGTACTATACGGTACAGTGTTATTGTACACTGTTTCGTGTACTATACGGTACAATGTTATTGTACACTGTTTCGTGTATTATACGGTGCAGTGTTATTGTACACTGTTTCGTGTACTATACGGTACAGTGTTATTGTACACTGTTTCGTGTACTATACGGTACAATGTTATTGTACACTGTTTCGTGTACTATACGGTACAGTGTTATTGTACACTGTTTCGTGTTCTATACGGCACAGTGTCATTGCACACTGTTTCGTGTACTATACGGTACAGTGTTATTGTACACTGTTTCGTGTTCTATACGGTACAGTGTCATTGTACACTGTTTCGTGTACTATACGGTACAGTGTCATTGTACACTGTTTCGTGTTCTATACGGTACAGTGTCATTGTACAGTTTCGTGTACTATACGGTACAGTGTTATTGTACACTGTTTCGTGTACTATACGGTACAGTGTTATTGTACACTGTTTCGTGTACTATACGGTACAGTGTTGTTGTACACTTTCGTGTACTTTACGGTACAGTGTCAGTGTACACTGTTTCGTGTACTATACGGTACAGTGTTATTGTACACTGTTTCGTGTACTATACGGTACAGTGTTATTGTACACTGTTTCGTGTACTATACGGTACAGTGTCATTGTACACTGTTTCGTGTACTATACGGTACAGTGTTATTGTACACTGTTTCGTGTTCTATAATGAAATCTATCATATGTTGGTGTACAATTGGTGACCCTATATTGTATTCTACAAATGTACCACCGCATACTATATTTGTAAAGGATGAATAAACAAGAAATATCTTTAAAAAAGATAAACGGCATAGTTTTAATACTGGTGGTTATAATGTAAAAACTGCTCAGTGGTGAAATAAATTAACGAACTAAATTAAATGCGTTTCAGCACGGCCACAAGATCATATCAGTTTGAATCATTTTGGTGATAATAAGACTGCATTTGAATCGGGAATATAATTTTATTGATTCAGCTTATTATTCAATCTTAACTTTGTTTCGTTTTTAACTGCATATCTGCATTTTGCATTTACCGCTACATTGACCATTCACATACTTCATCTTGACCAGTAACGCCACCTGTCGCGTCATATCCGGGAACAAAAGAAAATTATACGGCTATGCCGAAAAAATATTTCAAAACTGAAAAAAGTGATACCAATTGCAAAGCTCTTTAATCTGTTTTCTTATAACATGTGACCTGTTCTGGTTTAACAGACCACCGAGGATTTCAAACCTTCAGATACTCCTAGGTAGCTGATGTCCGCTTGGCTGCTCTACTGGTACATGTACCGCTACATTGTATAATCTGCTACTACATTATGGTATATTGGATTGCCGAAGTAGTTTTTTGCTATGGCACGCAGCTTGATTCGTATAAACATCGATATAAATAATTTAGATGAGAAATTAACAAAAAACAAAAATAAGCAAAAAACTAAAAATCTACAATACTATTCGTGCAGTATGAATAATCCTTGGTAAAAAGGTGTAATTTATAACATGCATACACGGATGCTGACATATATATACATATAGCAATCACTCGACCTTTCTAGACAGCCGTCACATTAAGTCGACTGATTACCTGGAACCAACGAGATGGTACGATTGTTCGTGAATCCGAGGGGAAACGCTGAGTATGCTCGAATTTGTCAGAACAGCAATACTCTTCTAACTAATAATAAAAACCAATTCCATCACAGACTCGTAAATGTCACGTGTTTGTGAGAACTAGGCCGGTTTTAATCTTATTTTCACCAATTAATTAATTGGTATTCAATTTAATGGCCTTGTTATATAAATGGGCTAAGTAACTAGGTCTCTGTTCCCGTAAAATCAAAGATCTCTTTGAAATGTAACCATGTTTGTGCGACTAGACTTTTGATACGTTTAAACTCAGCTGATTCAAACACCCACGCGATGCACTAAAATGTAAAATCATTTATTTGCAAATGTCACATCGTAACATCCTGTCATATATGTACATTGTACATGTACTTAATTTTCGCTGATTTTGTTTTTGTGGTTGTACTGAAAACGATTTACTGGTGTGGATTTTGATTCACGAGATATGACATGCGATACCACAGGAACTAGCCCGAGTTTCCTCTGGCCCTGACACCATATCTGGTGACATGGTGTCCGGGCCAGAGGAAAGTTGGGCTAGTTCCTTAAAATCTTAAAAAGGTCTACAAAGCAAATGTGCTATATACACTAGAGACGGAAGGCCCATAAGCCTAGACTGTAACACAATTCTCATTTGTACCATGTAGAACTCAATAGTTTAGTGATGACACAGAAATAGCAGTTAAAAGATGGTATCTTAAAATCTATTTAGATGGCTATGTCCTATACACTGTCGTTAACCGCGCTGTTTTATTTCACCATAGGGACAGTGATAAAGCTTTCCGTCTGTCCACTACGAGATTCGGGCCCCTTGTGACATTGTAAACTGCAGAGCCCATCGTGTATAGAAATGAATTGTGATAGGTTTTGTTTCCATAGCTACAGGGCTAACACATCGTCCTATCATTAAATACATTCCATTCTACAATTCCTATCCCGATTTGTATTCAAAGAATACAAACATAAAACTTCCATAACTATACTATCCGTTACATTTTTAGTGTAGGCATTTTAGAAGAGGTGTATATTGGTGATAGATTATCGAATAGTTCAATGTTTTCGAGTCGGCTTCACATTGAACAAATGTAACTTACACTCATGGTGAATTAAGCCTGTTGCACGGCAGTCTGAATACCAAAAACGGAGACTTTAGCCCCGAGATTTGATAGTACCTGCCTGTGAACTGTGCGTCCCTGAGATTAGTCGTGAGCCTGTCTATGGACTGTGATGTTTGAAGGTACCCGAGGTCTGACGGCACCTGTCTGTGGAATGTGAGGTTTGACGGTACCCTGTCTGTGGACTGTTAGTTCCCGAGGTTTGACGGTATCCTGTCTGTTGACTGTTAGTCCCCGAGGTTTGACGGTATCCTGTCTGTTGACTGTTAGTCCCCGAGGTTTGACGGTACCCTGTCTGTGGTCTGTTAGTCCCCGAGGTTTGACGGTATCCTGTCTGTTGACTGTTAGTCCCCGAGGTTTGACGGTACATGTCTGTTGACTGTTAGTCCCCGAGGTTTGACGGTATCCTGTCTGTTGACTGTTAGTCCACGAGGTTTGACGGTATCCTGTCTGTGGACTGTTAGTCCCCGAGGTTTGACGGTATCCTGTCTGTTGACTGTGAGTCTCCAAGGTTTGACGGTACATGTCTGTGGTCTGTTAGTCCCCGAGGTTTGACGGTATCCTGTCTGTTGACTGTTAGTCCCCGAGGTTTGACGGTACCTGTCTGTTGACTGTGAGTCCCCGAAGTTTGACGGTACACTGTCTGTTGACTGTCAGTCCCCGAGGTTTGACGATACCCTGTCTGTGGTTTGTTAGTCCCCGAGGTTTGACGGTATCCTGTCTGTTGACTGTTAGTCCCCGAGGTTTGACGGTATCCTGTCTGTGGTCTGTTAGTCCCCGAGGTTTGACGGTATCCTGTCTGTTGACTGTTAGTCCCCGAGGTTTGACGGTACGTGTCTGTGGTCTGTGAGTCCCCGAGGTTTGACGGTACATGTCTGTGGTCTGTTAGTCCCCGAGGTTTGACGGTATCCTGTCTGTTGACTGTTAGTCCCCGAGGTTTGACGTTACCCTGTCTGTGGTCTGTTAGTCCCCGAGGTTTGACGGTACCCTGTCTGTGGTCTGTTAGTCCCCGAGGTTTGACGGTATCCTGTCTGTTGACTGTTAGTCCCCGAGGTTTGACGGTATCCTGTCTGTGGTCTGTTAGTCCCCGAGGTTTGACGGTACATGTCTGTGGTCTATTAGTTCCCGAGGTTTGACGGTATCCTGTCTGTTGACTGTTAGTCCCCGAGGTTTGACGGTACATGTCTGTGGTCTGTTAGTCCCCGAGGTTTGACGGTATCCTGTCTGTTGACTGTCAGTCCCCGAGGTTTGACGGTACCCTGTCTGTTGACTGTTAGTCCCCGAGGTTTGACGGTATCCTGTCTGTTGACTGTTAGTCCCCGAGGTTTGACGGTATCCTGTCTGTTGACTGTTAGTCCCCGAGGTTTGACGGTACCCTGTCTGTGGTCTGTCAGTCCCCGAGGTTTGACGGTACACTGTCTGTTGACTGTTAGTCCCCGAGGTTTGACGGTATCCCGTCTGTTGACTGTTAGTCCCCGAGGTTTGACGGTACCCTGTCTGTGGTCTGTCAGTCCCCGAGGTTTGACGGTATCCTGTCTGTTGACTGTTAGTCCCCGAGGTTTGACGGTACATGTCTGTTGACTGTTAGTCCCCGAGGTTTGACGGTATCCTGTCTGTTGACTGTTAGTCCCCGAGGTTTGACGGTACCCTGTCTGTTGACTGTTAGTCCCCGAGGTTTGACGGTATCCTGTCTGTTGACTGTTAGTCCCCGAGGTTTGACGGTATCCTGTCTGTTGACTGTTAGTCCCCGAGGTTTGACGGTATCCTGTGTGTGGTCTGTTAGTCCCCGAGGTTTGACGGTACATGTCTGTTGACTGTTAGTCCCCGAGGTTTGACGGTATCCTGTCTGTTGACTGTTAGTCCCCGAGGTTTGACGGTACCCTGTCTGTTGACTGTTAGTCCCCGAGGTTTGACGGTATCCTGTCTGTTGACTGTTAGTCCCCGAGGTTTGACGGTATCCTGTCTGTTGACTGTTAGTCCCCGAGGTTTGACGGTATCCTGTGTGTGGTCTGTTAGTCCCCGAGGTTTGACGGTACCCTGTCTGTTGACTGTTAGTCCCCGAGGTTTGACGGTACATGTCTGTTGACTGTTAGTCCCCGAGGTTTGATGTTATCCTGTCTGTTGACTGTTAGTCCCCGAGGTTTGACGTTACCCTGTCTGTTGACTGTTAGTCCCCGAGGTTTGACGGTACATGTCTGTGGTCTGTTAGTCCCCGAGGTTTGACGGTATCCTGTCTGTTGACTGTTAGTCCCCGAGGTTTGACGGTATCCTGTCTGTTGACTGTTAGTCCCCGAGGTTTGACGGTACATGTCTGTTGACTGTTAGTCCCCGAGGTTTGACCGTACCCTGTCTGTGGACTGTTAGTCCCCGAGGTTTGACGGTATCCTGTCTGTGGTCTGTGAGTTCCCGAGGTTTGACGGTACCCTGTCTGTGGACTGTTAGTCCCCGAGGTTTGACGGTATCCTGTCTGTGGTCTGTTAGTCCCCGAGGTTTGACGGTACATGTCTGTTGACTGTTAGTCCCCGAGGTTTGACGGTATCCTGTCTGTTGACTGTTAGTCCCCGAGGTTTGACGGTACATGTCTGTGGTCTGTTAGTCCCCGAGGTTTGACGTTACCCTGTCTGTGGACTGTTAGTCCCCGAGGTTTGACGGTATCCTGTCTGTTGACTGTTAGTCCCCGAGGTTTGACGGTATCCTGTCTGTGGACTGTTAGTCCCCGAGGTTTGACGGTATCCTGTCTGTTGACTGTTAGTCCCCGAGGTTTGACGGTATCCTGTCTGTGGTCTGTTAGTCCCCGAGGTTTGACGTTACCCTGTCTGTTGACTGTTAGTCCCCGAGGTTTGACGGTACCCTGTCTGTTGACTGTTAGTCCCCGAGGTTTGACGGTACGTGTCTGTGGTCTGTGAGTCCCCGAGGTTTGACGGTACATGTCTGTGGTCTGTTAGTCCCCGAGGTTTGACGGTATCCTGTCTGTTGACTGTTAGTCCCCGAGGTTTGACGTTACCCTGTCTGTGGTCTGTTAGTCCCCGAGGTTTGACGGTACCCTGTCTGTGGTCTGTTAGTCCCCGAGGTTTGACGGTATCCTGTCTGTTGACTGTTAGTCCCCGAGGTTTGATGTTATCCTGTCTGTTGACTGTTAGTTCCCGAGGTTTGACGGTACCCTGTCTGTGGACTGTTAGTCCCCGAGGTTTGACGGTATCCTGTCTGTTGACTGTGAGTACCCGAGGTTTGACGGTATCCTGTCTGTTGACTGTTAGTCCCCGAGGTTTGACGGTACATGTCTGTGGTCTGTTAGTCCCCGAGGTTTGACGTTACCCTGTCTGCGGTCTGTTAGTCCCCGAGGTTTGACGGTACCCTGTCTGTTGACTGTTAGTCCCCGAGGTTTGACGTTACCCTGTCTGTTGACTGTTAGTCCCCGAGGTTTGAAGGTACATGTCTGTGGTCTGTTAGTCCCCGAGGTTTGACGGTATCCTGTCTGTGGTCTGTGAGTCCCCGAGGTTTGACGGTACCCTGTCTGTTGACTGTTAGTCCCCGAGGTTTGACGGTATCCTGTCTGTGGACTGTTAGTCCCCGAGGTTTGACGGTATCCTGTCTGTCGACTGTTAGTCCCCGAGGTTTGACGGTATCCTGTCTGTTGACTGTTAGTCCCCGAGGTTTGACGGTATCCTGTCTGTCGACTGTTAGTCCCCGAGGTTTGACGGTATCCTGTCTGTCGACTGTTAGTCCCCGAGGTTTGACGGTACCCTGTCTGTTGACTGTTAGTCCCCGAGGTTTGACGGTATCCTGTGTGTGGACTGTTAGTCCCCGAGGTTTGACGGTACATGTCTGTGGACTGTTAGTCCCCGAGGTTTGACGGTATCCTGTCTGTTGACTGTTAGTCCCCGAAGTTTGACGGTATCCTGTGTGTGGACTGTTAGTCCCCGAGGTTTGACGGTATCCTGTCTGTGGTCTGTGAGTCCCCGAGGTTTGACGGTATCCTGTCTGTTGACTGTTAGTCCCCGAGGTTTGACGGTACACTGTCTGTGGTCTGTTAGTCCCCGAGGTTTGACGGTACACTGTCTGTTGACTGTCAGTCCCCGAGGTTTGACGGTATCCTGTCTGTGGACTGTTAGTTCCCGAGGTTTGACGGTATCCTGTCTGTTGACTGTTAGTCCCAGAGGTTTGACGGTATCCTGTCTGTGGTCTGTTAGTCCCCGAGGTTTGACGGTATCCTGTCTGTGGTCTGTGAGTCCCCGAGGTTTGACGGTATCCTGTCTGTGGACTGTTAGTCCCCGAGGTTTGACGGTACCCTGTCTGTTGACTGTTAGTCCCCGAGGTTTGACGGTATCCTGTCTGTGGTCTGTTTGTCCCCGAGGTTTGACGGTATCCTGTCTGTTGACTGTTAGTCCCCGAGGTTTGACGGTATCCTGTCTGTTGACTGTTTGTCCCCGAGGTTTGACGGTACATGTCTGTGGTCTGTTAGTCTCCGAGGTTTGACGGTACCCTGTCTGTTGACTGTTAGTCCCCGAGGTTTGATGTTATCCTGTCTGTTGACTGTTAGTCCCCGAGGTTTGACGGTATCCTGTCTGTTGACTGTTAGTCCCCGAGGTTTGACGGTATCCTGTCTGTGGTCTGTTTGTCCCCGAGGTTTGACGGTATCCTGTCTGTTGACCGTCAGTCCCCGAGGTTTGACGGTACATGTCTGTGGTCTGTTAGTCTCCGAGGTTTGACGGTACCCTGTCTGTTGACTGTTAGTCCCCGAGGTTTGATGTTATCCTGTCTGTTGACTGTTAGTCCCCGAGGTTTGACGGTACCCTGTCTGTTGACTGTTAGTCCCCGAGGTTTGACGGTACATGTCTGTGGACTGTTAGTCCCCGAGGTTTGACGGTATCCTGTCTGTTGACTGTCAGTCCCCGAGGTTTGACGTTATCCTGTGTGTTGACTGTTAGTCCCCGAGGTTTGACGGTACATGTCTGTTGACTGTTAGTCCCCGAGGTTTGACGGTACATGTCTGTTGACTGTGAGTACCCGAGGTTTGACGGTATCCTGTCTGTTGACTGTTAGTCCCCGAGGTTTGACGGTACATGTCTGTTGACTGTGAGTTCCCGAAGGGGGTGTTCGAAGTTGAGAAATGGACCGGTTCGTGCTGGCTTGGTTGTGTCAATGGGCAAGACACTTGACCTGAATTGTTCGGCATGCGATCGGATCATTTTGCCGTTAGAGGTGGTCAGTCATCCCAACGACAAACAGCTCTCATTTGTTACTCAATTATTCTGTTCCGAATTCGTGTAAAACAGCCTGTCATTGGAAACAGGAACCACACAAAGACATATAACGCACATATTTCTTATTTTCAGATATTCTTTAAGGACTGAAGTGTCCCTGTACATCAATGTAATGTTTTTGAATACTGTTTCGAACACGTTCCTCAGTGCGCAGATGAAAATTATACATACAGGTACTGTATCGCTGACATATTATTTGGACCGAGTTTTTCTTTAAGATGTCGATGTTTTGTTTCATAGCTAACCATTATAGAAACCCCCGATACCTGTACCATGCTCGAGTCACAGCCCCCCAAACTCCGACACCATCTCGTGTCGATGTCTCGTTACACTTACATCATTAGACACATATTTACAATACGTAAGCAACTGGGAATCTGCAGACTCGGAACTTCGATGACGTGTCTATGTGCCAGGAATAGCCAGAAGATTGAAATCAATTATTCAGACATCGATGCCCTTAACAAAATAATAAAACAAATTGTTGGTATTTTTATTTTCAATGCAGTAGCGTACCGATCGGAACTACGTTTTATGCTTAGGAATTAAAGTGTCACGTGATAGTTGCCTAGATACCATTTCGCCATATTTGTGGCTTTAGTACATGTACTATCTAACAGTCTCGGCATACAGTCTCAGTATTCATAAATAATTCAAGTTTTCCTTAATTATGTCCCTTTCTAGCAGACCTAACATCTCCAGTGCAATCATATCGATGCGCTTGACGCATGCGCAGTTGACGTGTAGTTTTTTCATTACGAGACTCGGATGACATCGTCTGGTGGTATATATATAGATTCTCAAAAGAAGCGTCTGGTCTAGAACGACAATTATTAACACCAAAAAATCACAATATAGCCATTTTATATAAAAATTGTCAATGTCGCCGAGATGATTAAAACCCAACATGACCATTCAATATATGTGGCTTAGTGTGTTTTAACCATGTATATGGATAGAGATACAGGGAGGAAGAAATAGAGAGAGTGGGAGGAAGAGAGAGGGGAAAGGGAGATATAGAGGAAGGGAGAGAGGGGGAGAGGTGAGGGAGCAGAGAGATAGAGGAAGGAGAGAAAAAGGGGGGAGGGAAGGAGAAGGGGGATGGAGAGATAGAGGGAGGGAGAGGAGGGGGACAGATAGAGGGAGGGAGAGAGAGGGGAAAGGGAGATATAGAGGAAGGGAGAGAGGGGAGAGGGGAGGGAGCAGAGAGATAGAGGGAGGGAGGGCGGAAGGGAAGAAGAAGGGGATGGAGAGATAGAGGGAGGGAGAGGAGGGGACAGATAGAGGGAGGGAGAGAGAGGGAAAGGGAGATAAAGAGGGAGGGAGAGAGGGGGAGGGAGCAGAGAGAGATAGAGGGAGGGAGAGAAAGAGGGGAGATATACAGGGGAGGGAGAGAGGAGGAGGGAGAGATAGAGGGAGGGAAGGAGAAGGGGAGGGGGACATATAGAGGGAGGGAGAGATATATGACCTCTAATAAGAAAGAAAAAAAAGACCCCAGCATGTCTCCATTCCCTCGCTGTCTATACGCTGTATATATGTTTGATATATATATCCATTTTATCAAAGCCTGTCCTATTCCTCTGTGCTGGGTCTTTGAACAATATATTATAAGCGAAATCGGTCGAGATGAATGAATCCGTTCGTATCGTTCAATTGATTTGCGAATTGAGGACACCAAAGCGATTGATTGTTGCGCTACCTTAATAGGAAGAAAAGTCTAAACAATTTCCACACTTGATGAAACTGTGTCCCTTCACCACGCGCTCCTAAATCCTTTCGGTGTAATTAGATAAAGACAGTATAGAACTGTGATTATTGTGCGGCTTTCCTTGACGTCCCGGTGGTAGAAGCATCCTTCATAACGTTACTGGGATATTATTAAAGCAGTGTCGGGCTGTTTACTCCTTCATTTGTGAGTTAAGTAATTCAATCAGGGCTCCAGTCCGTCGTGATTACGATACGTGGCCTGATTGATCCACGCACAAGACGTCCAAACAACTGGGTTTGAGATTCAAATTTTCTTAAAGTCTTTTTGTACAGAGTTGTATTTGTGATTTGATTACACTCTGTTTTGTATAATTCATTTAGCCAAGCTTTGTATCTCTACATTCTCGTACACATTTAATAAATACAATGTATATACGTTATTCATGCAAAAATAGTATACCTCCTCAAATTCATACACGTGCACATGTGTATGTATGCTCAGGTGACAAGGGAAATATTACAGTGTATAATCCAAAGTAAAGCCAATTTTAAATGTGTGAAAGGAGCTTGTACATAGCATGGGTCACTCAGTTTTCATGCAATTGAGGCTGGCTAAAGTGTATAGATACTGAAGGGGATTGTGTTGAAATAAAACACAATGTGTCCGGCAAATTTCAAATCCTTCAATATGAGGCACACGACATATATCAACCAGCCCTTGTATGACATGAACGAACAGCGAAAACGTGACAAAATGAACACGCTTATACGACAACGTAACATGACGAAAACTTAAGTGTTGGCGGGGGCGCCAGTGCGACATTTCGGCATGGCCAAAAATCAGCAACCATGTGAATTTATAAATGACGCCCGGGGCACAACACTCGCCGAGGTGTGGATTAATCAGGACACTACATGTTAGACTGAACATAAGACTTATTTAACGGCTGTACTTTGATAAATGAGAAATTATACTAGTGACTTTGGTAGCCAACGATCCTCAATGACACAGCTGTGGTTGGTGTATCGGTCATAAGTACCAACTCTTCCGTTTTATTTTCAATTCGTAATATAGATCGACCAACTGTACCAAACCACACTAAATGTAGAAATGTAGTTTCCGTGCAATCTCGCCGTATAATGGTGCGTTGTGACGTTATCGTTCGTGTGCACGATTTGTTGGTGCGCTGTTCGATTCACAACGGTACGTCCCTTGTTCTCCTTTTAGAACGTTACATTACCTGACATCGAGTCGTGGCCGACGTAGATGACGCGGCCATTTTTGAAATACATTGTACCTAATCTTTTAAAAAAAATATTCTCGTGTTTCCTTCTTCCATCTAACTTGATATAGAGTTTTATTTTGGCGTCGGTATTGCCATGTCGACTTTGAAGTTTGAATCTTCCTTGTGTAAGAAATGCTATTTATTACGCTGCTATAATATTAGTACGTTTTGTTATCGACTCAAACACAAGAAGGAGAATTCACAATGCTTTATAATAAAATAATAACATCTGGTTTGTACATGTTACTTGTTTAAGATAAACTGTTCTTTCTTGATATCTCTGTTTGTGCTCGTTTTGGTTGGAATGGACGTTTGTTGAATAACAAAATTGTGTAAATAGTAAATTGTTGATGAGAAACATTTTGACAGATGTAACTTAAGACACTCTCTACGTGGCATGCATACACAAATATCAAATTAATCACATAGCGGAGTGTACAGTCTAACAATTCAGTATAGTACATATCAAACTTACAGGCCTGAGCATACTGGGTACTCAGAGGAAATTCTGTTATATTCTACCCGTGGTTGATTTCAGACCTATAACGCATACAGTGGGTACTCCGAACCTGGCAGTGTCACGACCGCGGGCCGAATGGCTTTCAGAGAAGATTTGTAGTATGGGTCCATGACAATCCTCAAAACACACTTGAACACCTTCCCAGCGTGCTACATTTCGACTTGAGTCAAGGTCGTTATTTGAATGCTGTCTTCGACATGTTATTAATTTAAGACTTTATATGACCAGTACTTACAGAAATGGCAGACTGATGTACACAATGAATCAAAGGCTATATGTTATAGAATTTTAAAGGATAACTGTAATTTTGAAAATTATTTAGATATTTTACCCGATAAAAGACAGAGTATTTTTTTTTTGTAAATTTCGCACTACTAATCATAAATTTATTGTTAAAACTGGCAGATGGCACCAGATTGAGTATAAGGAAAGAAAATGTCCACATTGTAATGGTCAACAAATTGGTGATGAATTGCATAATTTACTTGAATGTACAGCGTTATCTGCTCACATAATTTTATATATAGACAAATACTATTGGTCAAGACAAAATATTATTACATTTAACGAAATAATTAATATAACTAATGTTAAAAAACTAATGAAAATGTGTATTTTTATCAGATTAATTAATAAAATGATCTGTCCTCCTTGATAAGAATGAAAATGTTTTGTTGTGAATCAGTGCCGTGTATCAACTACGAACACTACTTTAATTGTATATATCATATTGTAAATATGTTTTTCTCTATATATCATGTCAATATGTGAATAAAATGAATTTGAATTTGAACTACAAGACCTTTAAAGCTAGCCAAGGTCATTGTTTTAATGATCCTGATAACATTACATATCCCATCATGCTACACATCGACTACGTGACCTTTAAAGCTAGCCAAGGTCATTGTTTAAATGATTCTGATAGCCCTACTTATCATATTATACTTCACTTCGACTACGTGATCTTTAAAGCAGCCAAGGTCATTGTTTAAATGATCATCATAGCCTTACATATCCCACCTTGCTACACATCGACTACGTGACCTCTAAAGCGGGCCAAGGTCATGGTTTAAACCATCATGATAGCCTTACATATCCTACCATGCTACACTTCGACATAGTGACCTCTAAAGCGGGCCAAGGTCATTGTTTCCTACCATGCTACATGTACTTGCCCGTGATTATATGTCCCTCGGGTATCGGTCGTTTAAAGGAAGCAGGAAGAATACAACTACATTTTTGTAGAAACCGGAATACAACCACGTGATGGTTTGTCACGATATTGGAGTTATTTGTCTGAGATATTAGTCGATATTATGATCACGTACAGCTGTGTTGTATTGTCTACCATTGTTAATGACAGGTACAGCATACACATACAACATCATGTAACACGAGATGGACGCATGTATCGTCTATAAAATCATTTATGTGTCTTTTATATTCTCGGAATATGAAAAGACAAATCTGGGTCAGAAAAGGCGCGAATCCTTTAATGTCAGAGTATAATGATACCTATAGCACGTGATTTGAGCACGTGTTACACGTGAGCATACCGTCGGTGAATTAACGCTTTCGACGCTTGGAAACTACTGTACAATGTCGAGTTTCAGCCAAGCATTAGTATTTAATAAATAACATCAAATACAAAGTTGCATCTTTCATGAAATTATTACAGTGTATATGTACAAAAGACGCTCAAGATCTGCTTGATAGATAACTGCATTTTAAACCAGACAAACATCATTGTAGAATAATCTTCAAACATTATAAAGGAACAGAGAATTTCCAACCCCATTCAGTTACCCAAAGTTGAGAACATGAAAGAACATAATGATTTAGGAAAGTATTCAACACGAGCAAATCAACATAGGGCGACTTATGATCACATAACTGTATTTACCAGTGTTAACTATATAGACCTGTATTTACCAGTGTTAACTATATAGACCTGTATTTACCAGTGTTAACTATATAGACCTGTATTTACCAGTGTTAACTATATAGACCTGTATTTACCAGTGTTAACTATATAGACCTGTATTTACCAGTGTTAACTATATAGACCTGTATTTACCAGTGTTAACTATATAGACCTGTATTTACCAGTGTTAACTATATAGACCTGTATTTACCAGTGGTAACCATATAGACCTGTATTTATAGACATTTGTCTAACTGGTCTCTCACTGATGCCATAAAATGGAGGCCCATTAGACGCAGAGTGTCAAATTAACCTGCTCGTTTGTAAACCGAAGCTTTTGATTTCAACAAACTTCACACGAGTTGAAATCACGATGATTCCAAAAGTAAAAAAATATCTATTCATTATTTTGTGACTTGGGATTTAAAAATTGTGATTAACAGCAACATTTATTTAATAATCTCGTCTTTGATCTCGTTTTACGAGAGAAACTACTATGTTGCCATGGAAATATTGGCAAAACATTTATATTTCAACCACTGGAGAAATTATTAAGCGCTTTCATACTTTTACAGACTTTGAAAGCTTTGTAGTACTTACATTTTCGAATAGAAAAATAATGTCTTTCTGAATCAACCATCTGTGCAGTAAAGCGTCTAAATGTTGGTGTAATAGACACACCCTATAAACTTTAGCTATAAATAAAAATAACCACCTTTTGAGGTTTTAGGAACATGTTTTATAATTCACTATATCTCACTACAGACTTTAGTCAAAGGGAAAATATTCTGTATGCCTGCCAAAATATACCGTCCATTCGAGAAATCTAAAATTTACTGTAGCCTACGAATTTCAGTCTGTATGCTGTACACGAGAATTTTAATCCCCAGTGTTGTACAGATTAATTTTCATTAGACGTATTTCTTGGTGTGCTTTTTAGCACTTTGACCTGGAAATTTGATGCAGTCTAATATGAAATAAATCTTTAGAGTTGTTTTTTTCTCGTTGGGGGGGGGGGTGTCTAATGTGATCCTCACCGTCTATTGTGACCCTTGACCGTTGTGACTCTAATTAACCGTTTATTGTGACCCCTTCTTGTCTAATGTAATCCCTCCCTTTCAGGCTAGGGACGGTTGTCTCTGCATCTCCCGTCAGCCACTACCATGATAATAGTCGTACGGCCAACATACCAGAGGAACATATGCGGCCTCTGCTTAGAAACACTGAAGCAACCCTTGGGATCATTTTAATTTCTGTTCAAACAACTTTCCCATTTCTTACACTCCAGACATCACGTTTGGCATTGGGTTTTGACCGTTGGTACAGGTAAAAAAAAAAAAGGTCCTCGTCCTGACAGATTTGTTGTCCGGTTGACGGACAGGTTTATGCAATCTTGTGGGATTTCTCACCATATTACCTACAGATGCGTCTCTTCCTGTTCGGATAATTGTGGGTGTCCGTCAATACTCAATAGTGTATGTAACTAGCGTTACTCCATATCACTTACAGGTGCGTTTTTATACAGTTAAAGTATGTGGTTGAGGGATATAGTAAGTTTCTGGTGTCCCGAGACCATGCCTATTTCCCGAGACGCCAGAAACTTGCTTTATCACTCAACCCCATACTTTAACCGTTTTATTATACCGATACAAACGGGAGAAATTATTTTAGCAGATTTTTTTCAAAACCATAAGCTGTGAAACAAGCTTCCATGTGATAGTTCCAGCCACCATTTTGATACACTGTAGCAAAGGGGCCAGGTGATAATATGCCTTTTTTCATTCAAAGCAGGGAACATGATTTCAAATATTTCCCATAACAAAACAAATTTTTTATTGAGGTAGCCATCAACTGCTACATGGGATATACCACCTGAAATTCAGCGTAAAATTTTCTAAACAGCTGATCGCATTCGGCAGACTGACAACTGTCAATGTCCTCAATTGGTTTGTCCCTTGTCTCCAAATAATGCACCAACACTGCCACAGAGCCCTTCACTGTTTTCCAAGTGCTTTTAGAATCTTTTTCTTCAAGTAGGGACTTAAAATTACTTTCATCTAGCTAGGAAAATCTTTACAGCGCCATTTCAGTTGACCGGTCGTCTGCAAGTTGGCAGCGCGTTCAGTAGCAAGCTCCGCCCACTTGGCTGCGCTAGTAACTAACGTCATCTTCGGAAACAAGCTCCGCCCACCTCGCGTTTGATTGGCTCGGCGGAAATACCCGAAGATGCAGGTGTGTGTTAGCTCAGGGGTGCGCTAGTTCTCAAGACTAACGCACAGGACTTGCGCACAGCAAAGCGAGGTTAAACAAAAAGTAGTGAAGTAGTCTATTTAACCAGTTAACTTTTATACAGAGTAAATAAAGTAGAGGTATGCTAATCCCTGTTATCGTTCCCCTACTCTTTGTGACTACACTGTATTGTGAGGACCTTATCCAAAATCTTCAATTTGCATTGTAATATCAAAAACCACCAATACACATTGTAATATTGTAGTATCAAAAATCTCCAATATACATTGTAATTTCAAAAATCTCCAATTTGCATTGTAATATCAAAAATCACCAATACATATTGTGATACTGTAGTATCAAAAATCTCCAATATACACTGTAAATTCAAAAATCTCCAATTTACATTGTAATATATCAAAAATTTTCAATATACATTGTAATAATATCAAAATATATATTTTGATACATTTTGTATTAAATATCTCAAATAAACATTGTACATGTAATTTCAAAAATCTCCAATATCCATTGTAATATTAACGTGATATCAAAAATCTCCAATATACATTTTGATATCGAAAATCTAAATATACATGTACATTGTACTTGTGATTTCAAAAATCTTCAATATACATTGTAATATCAAAAATCACCAATATACATTGTAATATCAAGAATCTTTAAAAACATTTTTATATCGAAAATCTCCGATATACATTGTAATATCAAAAATCACCAATATACATTGTAATATTTTAGTATAGAAAATCTCCAATATACGCCGTGTACATTGTTAATGAAGTAGTGGTACGGTATATTTTGGTAATAAATCTACCAAGCACTGAGAATCCTATTTTTACCCGAATACGTACAATACTGGCCATGAAACAATGCTTACTGTTTCAGTGTCTAGACTTTTTTGATATATCTTCAAAGGACGTGCATGGATGTAAATAATCTGACATTTTTTACTAACAACGTCTATCAGAAATCATTACCAACATAAACTACATATAGAATGTAATAAAAACGTACTAAATACTTTGTAGTAGGATTCTCCTCTGTCTACACACTGTGTGTTTGGCACGTGTCTCTCTACAGAGACACGCGTATACACGTACGTACTAGTGATCCAGTGTTACACTATGAGTGCAATCGGACCACCTCGCCTCCGTCTGCGAATACACATGAAAATGATGGGTCAAGGCACAGGGGCATGTCTAGTCTTATATTAAAGAAATAGCCAGAATACCTGAATATTAAGACAAGGGAAACATCCGATCGCCGTTGAAATTCTCACCTATATAATCCTACTACCGATCTCTTCAAAAGTCTTCAATCTATCGGTTCATACACGTGTTTATACGTAACATTCATGGTAATTGTTGAAATCCAACTTTAATCATGACATGCGACAATATTTCCAACAATTACGGTGAATGAAATATCTTTAAAAAAAGATTAACGGCATAGTTTTAATGCTGGTGGTTATAATGTAAAACTACTGGTGAAATAAATTAACGAACTAGATCTATGCGTTTAAGCACGGATAACAAAATTATATCAGTTTGAATCATTTTAGTGATAATAAGACTGCATTTGATTCGGGAATATAATTTTTATTAATGTGTCATTTGAAAAGATAATCCGCTTATTCAGCTTGCATTCAATCGTAACTTTGCTTCGTTTTTAACTGCATATCTGCATTTTGCATTTACCGCTTCATTGACCAATCACATACTTCATCTTGACCAGTAACGCCACCTTTCGCGTCATATCCGGGGCCAAAAGAAATATTATACGGTTATGCCGAAAAACGTGTGTTAACCGATAGATTTAAGACTTCTGAAGAGATCGATAGTATGATAATATAGGTAGGTGGAGATTTTGTACGGAAACATTGCCCTGCAGGTAAGGCGTACGAATTGTACCTGCTACCCCCATTGCATGATCGTAAGAGGCGACTAAATTTGGGATATTATCTTTTCTCTTCTTTCTGACCAACTTTCTTCTTCCTAATGTCTCCCTTGGCAATGCCTCACGTTTGGCCTTTCGCCCCTGTGAGGAACCTGTTCCAGTTTGAATTGTTGGGCTCTCTCTGACCTGTTCCAGTTTGATATGTTGGGCTAACTCTAACATTGACAGCTCTGTATACCCCGTATGGCAAAAAATGTTGGGACAGTTCAAGGATAGCGGCTGATCAAGTGACTCGGAGGTGAGCTCTCGAGCATGTTGATTTATTTTCTTTATATTACTACTTAGCCCCTAAAAGAAGCATAGCGTCGATTTGTAAGATATCAGATTGGTCCAGAATGCCCAAATATAACTGTATATATGTGATGATTTTACAAAATAAGTTCTTAAACCTGACGAAAAAAACGTGATTGGCTGTGAATATTGCCGTAAAACAGACTCAAATTAGTATTATGACTAGATATAAGTTCACATATAGGTTGCTTAATTAGCTTCTAAATATAATTCCGAACTACACTGGCTGTAATATACAGTATAAAGTATAGGTATTATATTTCATAACATAGCCTGAAATTGAAACTGTGCGGCTGGAATATAGGGACTGTCTTTTGCAATAGTCCATTGTACGATTGGGACATTAGTGATTAGAGATAGAGATATAAGTCTATATATAGGTCTGAACGGTTGGGACATCAGTGATTAGAGATAGAGATATAAGTTTATAGATGTAGCTCTGAACGGTTGGGACATCAGTGATTAGAGATATAAGTCTATATATAGGTCTGAACGGTTGGGACATTAGTGATTAGAGATATAAGTTTATAGATATGTCTGAACGGTTGGGACATTAGTGATTAGAGATATAAGTTTATAGATAGGTCTGAACGGTTGGGACATCAGTGATTAGAGATATAAATTTATAGATGTGTCTGAACGGTTGGGACATTAGTGATTAGAGATATAAGTTTATAGATGTAGCTCTGAACGGTTGGGACATCAGTGATTAGATATAAGTCTATATATAGGTCTGAACGGTTGGGACATTAGTGATTAGAGATATAAGTTTATAGATGTGTCTGAACGGTTGGGACATTAGTGATTAGAGATATAAGTTTATAGATATGTCTGAACGGTTGGGACATTAGTGATTAGAGATATAAGTCTATATATGTAGCTCTGAACGGTTGGGACATTAGTGATTAGAGATATAAGTTTATAGATATGTCTGAACGGTTGGGACATCAGTGATTAGAGATAGAGATATAAGTTTATAGATAGGTCTGAACGGTTGGGACATCAGTGATTAGAGATATAAGTTTATAGATGTAGCTCTGAACGGTTGGGACATTAGTGATTAGAGATATAAGTCTATATATAGGTCTGAACGGTTGGGACATCAGTGATTAGAGATATAAGTTTATATATAGGTCTGAACGGTTGGGACATCAGTGATTAGAGATATAAGTCTATATATAGGTCTGAACGGTTGGGACATTAGTGATTAGAGATATAAGTTTATAGATATGTCTGAACGGTTGGGACATCAGTGATTAGAGATAGAGATATAAGTTTATAGATAGGTCTGAACGGTTGGGACATCAGTGATTAGAGATATAAGTTTATAGATGTAGCTCTGAACGGTTGGGACATTAGTGATTAGAGATATAAGTCTATATATAGGTCTGAACGGTTGGGACATTAGTGATTAGAGATATAAGTTTATATATAGGTCTGAACGGTTGGGACATCAGTGATTAGAGATATAAGTTTATAGATGTGTCTGAACGGTTGGGACATTATTGATTAGAGATAGAGATATAAGTTTATAGATGTAGATATGTCTGAACGGTTGGGACATCAGTGATTAGAGATATAAGTTTATAGATGTGTCTGAACGGTTGGGACATTAGTGATTAGAGATATAAGTTTATAGATGTAGATATGTCTGAACGGTTGGGACATCAGTGATTAGAGATAGAGATATACGTTTATAGATAGGTCTGAACGGTTGGGACATTAGTGATTAGAGATATAAGTTTATAGATGTAGATATGTCTGAACGGTTGGGACATCAGTGATTAGAGATAGAGATATACGTTTATAGATATGTCTGAACGGTTGGGACATCAGTGATTAGAGATATAAGTTTATAGATAGGTCTGAACGGTTGGGACATTAGTGATTAGAGATATAAGTTTATAGATAGGTCTGAACGGTTGGGTTATTAGTGATTAGAGATATAAGTTTATATATAGCTCTGAACGGTTGGGACATCAGTGATTAGAGATATAAGTTTATAGATAGGTCTGAACGGTTGGGACATCAGTGATTAGAGATATAAGTTTATAGATGTAGCTCTGAACGGTTGGGACATCAGTGATTAGAGATATAAGTTTATAGATATGTCTGAACGGTTGGGACATTAGTGATTAGAGATATAAGTTTATAGATGTAGCTCTGAACGGTTGGGACATTAGTGATTAGAGATATAAGTTTATAGATATGTCTGAACGGTTGGGACATCAGTGATTAGAGATATAAGTTTATATATAGGTCTAAACGGTTGGGACATCAGTGATTAGAGATATAAGTTTATAGATATGTCTGAACGGTTGGGACATCAGTGATTAGAGATATAAGTTTAAAGATATGTCTGAACGGTTGGGACATCAGTGATTAGAGATAGAGATATAAGTTTATAGATATGTCTGAACGGTTGGGACATTAGTGATTAGAGATATAAGTTTATAGATGTAGATATGTCTGAACGGTTGGGACATCAGTGATTAGAGATATAAGTTTATAGATGTAGATATGTCTGAACGGTTGGGACATCAGTGATTAGAGATATAAGTTTATAGATATGTCTGAACGGTTGGGACATCAGTGATTAGAGATAGAGATATAAGTTTATAGATATGTCTGAACGGTTGGGACATTAGTGATTAGAGATATAAGTTTATAGATGTAGACATGTCTGAACGGTTGGGACATCAGTGATTAGAGATATAAGTTTATAGATATGTCTGAACGGTTGGGACATCAGTGATTAGAGATAGAGATATACGTTTATAGATAGGTCTGAACGGTTGGGACATTAGTGATTAGAGATATAAGTTTATAGATGTAGATATGTCTGAACGGTTGGGACATCAGTGATTAGAGATATAAGTTTATAGATATGTCTGAACGGTTGGGACATCAGTGATTAGAGATAGAGATATACGTTTATAGATATGTCTGAACGGTTGGGACATTAGTGATTAGAGATATAAGATTATAGATATGTCTGAACGGTTGGGACATTAGTGATTAGAGATATAAGATTATAGATAGGTCTGAACGGTTGGGACATTAGTGATTAGAGATATAAGTTTATAGATGTAGCTTTGAACGGTTGGGACATTAGTGATTAGAGATATAAGTTTATAGATATGTCTGAACGGTTGGGACATCAGTGATTAGAGATATAAGTTTATAGATAGGTCTGAACGGTTGGGACATCAGTGATTAGAGATAGAGATATAAGTTTATAGATAGGTCTGAACGGTTGGGACATCAGTGATTAGAGATATAAGTTTATAGATAGGTCTGAACGGTTGGGACATCAGTGATTAGAGATATAAGTTTATAGATAGGTCTGAACGGTTGGGACATCAGTGATTAGAGATATAAGTTTATATATAAGTCTGAACGGTTGGGACATTAGTGATTAGAGATATAAGTTTATAGATAGGTCTGAACGGTTGGGACATTAGTGATTAGAGATATAAGTTTATAGATGTAGCTCTGAACGGTTGGGACATTAGTGATTAGAGATATAAGTTTATAGATATGTCTGAACGGTTGGGACATCAGTGATTAGAGGTATAAGTTTATAGATAGGTCTGAACGGTTGGGACATCAGTGATTAGAGATATAAGTTTATATATAAGTCTGAACGGTTGGGACATCAGTGATTAGAGATATAAGTTTATAGATATGTCTGAACGGTTGGGACATCAGTGATTAGAGATATAAGTTTATACATAGGTCTGAACGGTTGGGACATCAGTGATTAGAGATATAAGTTTATAGATAGGTCTGAACGGCTGGGACATCAGTGATTAGAGATATAAGTTTATACATAGGTCTGAACGGTTGGGACATCAGTGATTAGAGATATAAGTTTATAGATAGGTCTGAACGGTTGGGACATCAGTGATTAGAGATATAAGTTTATAGATAGGTCTGAACGGCTGGGACATCAGTGATTAGAGATATAAGTTTATAGATAGGTCTGAACGGCTGGGACATCAGTGATTAGAGATATAAGTTTATAGATAGGTCTGAACGGTTGGGACATCAGTGATTAGAGATATAAGTTTATAGATAGGTCTGAACGGCTGGGACATCAGTGATTAGAGATATAAGTTTATAGATAGGTCTGAACGGCTGGGACATCAGTGATTAGAGATATAAGTTTATAGATAGGTCTGAACGGTTGGGACATCAGTGATTAGAGATATAAGTTTATAGATAGGTCTGAACGGTTGGGACATCAGTGATTAGAGATATAAGTTTATAGATATGTCTGAACGGTAGGAATAGTCTTTTGTAATAGTCTGTTGATCATTGTTCTTATTTTGCAAGATACACTATCATACATCCGACATTGCTGATTGACACTGTAGCCTATCTTTACTTTAGCGATTTCATGATCTATTGTAATATTTCTAGGACCTATACATTGTCATTGGTCATTCGGTGATTAACCAGGAGACCAAATGTTTAAAAACAGAAAGCACACAACTCGACCGATATCTTCTGAACAAATGTCTTGTCGCCAAATTGACACGAATGCGAGGTGTCTGTTACTGTTAGGATCTGATCGAGTCATGTTTTCTGTGTTGGCATGGGTTTTCCCTCACACTGTACAGTATAGTTGTCTTACACGGCGGGGTTTGTGGAATGATTCATCTATAACAGATACCCTGAACATTATGACAAGTGCGTTATATTCGTATCATTTGAGAGGAAATATCAAAAAATAAATAAATGAAGAAATAAAATAAAACAAATAAAACCAAGAACCGCAAATACCTATACATGTAATTCACACTGATATATTACATGTAGTAACATACATCTTACTCTGCATTAACACACACATCATAGACATATTTCTTAAAGATTCGTTTTATTAGTATTCATTATAGCTATTCTAACAAAACATGCTGCTCCGCATTAAATGTACATGTAATACTTTATGGAAACAGGGCTAGCTGATGTAACAAGACGGATACATACAGATCTGTGAGGTGAGAGTTACACGAACATCTGAACTAGTATATTGAAGTATCTTTTTACTTTGTACTGCGTTTTGAATAACATGCGTTAATTCAGAGTTATGTTTAAATGATCGATGAAATAATAACGAGACACGACAGTGTTTGTCTACGTTTTGCGGTAATCAATCCCATTATCTTGATAAAGTCTAAAACACAGTGAACATAATTTGGAGTGTACCGATATCCTCTGCTAAGGAAATAAAATAAGAACCACACGGGCAGAGAACAAATATGGTAACCCGTATGTATACTGAAATCTGAACCTTCATGGTGTACTATTTTATATATATCAGTACATTATGTATACATTGTATATGGTTGGCGTTGTCCTAGATAATGAAAGAGCATCATGACAGTGTGAATACAGTATGTATTGTGTGAACGGCTAATTACAATGACAATTGTTTATTCTCGTACATAACAAACGGATAACAATAATACATGGTAAAACAGGGTGGACATCAGTGTTGTTAATTAATTATCTCATTTATATCAATAATAAATTTAGCCAATGAAATAAGTTCATTTTGAGTTACGTAATTGAATAATTAATGGAATTTACATGTAAAGGTCTATCATAATAATAACAGAAATTTCTGTGGTTCAGTATTCCGTAAACATGTAAGGTTGAATAAATTTTAAGATCTAATTCACCTTCCTAGTCAATAATGTCCCGACCGTACAAGGAGTCATTTCAGTCCATACCGTTCAGTTGTAGCTAAATTTGTTATTCCAACCGGACCGGTTCAAATTTAGGTCGCGTAATGAAATCTCATATCTCTACTTAATTATACATGTATTACAGCCAGTGTAGTTCGAAATTTACATCTAGAAGCTAATTAAGGAATCTATATGTGAACTTATACATACATTTGTAATTACTAATTTGAGCCTGTTTCACGGCAATATTAACAGCCAACGTCGCTTCGATTTCCAATCATGGTTTTTGGTCAGGTTAAAGACCTTATTTTGTAAAATCATCACATATATACAGTTATATTTCGGCATTCTGGACCAATCTGATATCTTACAAATCGACGCTATGCTCCTTTTAGGGGCTAAGTAGTAATATAAAAAAAAAAAATAACTGAACATGTTTGATAGCTCACCTCCGAGTCACTTGATCAGCCGCCATCTTTGAACTGTCCCAACATTTTATGCCGTAGATTGGTTTGGTTTATTTTGTTTAACGTCCTATTAACAGCTAAGGTCATTTAAGGACGGCCTCCCGTGCGTGCGACATGCATGCGTGTACACGGTGAGTGCGTATGTGTGTTTTGGGAGGCTGCGGTATGTACGTGTTAAGTCTCCTTGTGATAGGCCGGAACTTTTGCCGATTTATAGTGCTACCTCACTGAAGCATACTGCCGAAGACACCCAGCATCGACCCCACCCGGTCACATTATACTGACAACGGGCGAACCAGTCGTCCCACTCCTAATTTGCTGAGCGCTAAGCAGGAGCAGCAACTACCATTTTTAAAGACTCTGGTATGTCTCGGCCAGGGGACAGAACCCACCCTTCCTCACAGGGGCGAACGCTCAACTAAAGGCCAAAAGTGAGGCATTGTCAAGGGAGACATTAGGAAGAAAGTTGTTAAGAAAGAAGAGAAAAGATAAGATCCCAAATTTAGTCGCCTCTTACGATCATGCAATGGGGGCAGCAGGTACAATTCTTACGGCCTACCTGCAGGGCAGTTATGCCGTAGAGGCTATACGGTACGGTGGTATATATGTAATTATCCAAAGTTCAAATCCGAAGAGTGCAGACGGGTAAAATTTTATATTTCCTTTTTATTATAATGTTAGCTACCAGTTTATGGATTAAATGCATATTCATCTGTCCCAGCACGTCAAAAGGCCATAGTACCACTTTTCGATTTATTACACGGTTTTTTTTACGAGATATTAAAATGAGTAATCTCGGAAATAATAGGCAATATATCCTCACGATGCATGTACAGGTGATGTTTGTGACGCTTTCATTTGAAAAAAATACAGCATCACTTTTTGACGTTGAGTACAAAAATCGATAGTTTCACCTCTATGGTTCGTAAATAGTAAACAAATAGACTTGTATATTTGGTATTTTTACTTACCAAACAGATGTAAATCATCTTTGACTGAAGGTTTAAAGATACAGTATTATTTATCGTTGTGTATCGGATTAGAAAACTCTACTGAGCTAGATCTAGTTACACTTCTTTTGCATTAAAACATATGTACTTGTGCAATTAATATAATAATTAGAATAAGACCATCAAATGTTAGATGGCTATAAAAATTAAAAATTTACACGGTGCAGATATGATTAAAAAGTTGTTACATTCCAATCTGAATATATAAAGGAAATTTCGGATCAATATTAAAACGATTTCCGGTGAAGATAGACGACAGTTTTTACAAGAATTTATTTAATATATCTGTGTTTCTTTTATACTCAGAACATTTTAAACATACAGTTATTACAGTCACAATATGTATATAAGTATATATACGTCTCTGTCTTCTTTTATAAAAATTCATGTTTATAAGTTTCGTTTGAAGGAAAAAAAAAAGAAAAAAAAAGAGAGAGATTTTGCCGATTTTTGTGAGAGAATGGCTGCAGTTCAGTCCCAATACTCTTATGTCAATTGAAATACAATGTATACTGTTTCTTAGCAAATTATCTAGGTTGTAAATAACATAATTTACTTCAGGTAACGTTGTTAATTGGAGAATTCACCTGTGACCCAATTTGGCGACAGTTGGAGTGTTTCACGGTTGACTGACTCTTGTAATTAACCCCTTGGGGTCAATTAGTGTCACTGACCATAGCTAACCTACACTTTGGTGAGTCTATAGGACAACACAAAAAAGCGCGTTGCGTGCCCATCTCTCAAAAGCGCTGACAATAGCTGCTAAAACCTATGGTTTTAGCGCTAAAAACTAAGTCTGTTTTGGCACCGTTTTGGCTTGGAGAGTTAAATATCTGTGTACTTCGACTTGTGATTTGTAATGTTCTACACTTTGCCAGTAACGTCAATGTCTCACAATTTAACTAAAAGACCACCGTGCCAAGGGAGCCTGAAGTTGGTTCCGAGTTCCGAGTTCCGTTTAAGTAAAACGGAACTCGGAACTGGGACCTTAATCAATAAAGCTAATTCATAGTATTTCAGTTTTACTTAAACGGAACTGGTTCCGAGTTCCGTTTTTCTTAAACGGAACTCGGAACTGGTTAAACGGAACTCGGAACTCGGAACTGGTTCTCAGTTCCGTTTTTCTTAAACGGAACTCGGAACTGGGACCTTAATCAATAAAGCTAATACATAGTATTTCAGTTTTTCCTAAACGGAACTCGGAACTGGGACCAAAACCCGTAAAGCTTATAAATACCAACATTACCTTAAACGGAACTCGGAACTTGTTAAACGGAACTCGGAACTGGTTACGAGTTCCGTTTTACATAAACGGAACTCGGAACTGGTTACGAGTTCCGTTTTTACATAAACGGAACTCGAAACTGGTTAAACGGAACTCGGAACTTGGACCTTAATCAATAAAGCTAATACATGTACATAGTATTTCAGTTTTTCTTAAACGGAACTCGGAACTGGGACCTTAATCAAATCTAAGCTAATTCATAGTATTTAAATTTTTCTTAAACGGAACTCGGAACTGGTTCCCAGTTCCGTTTTACTTAAACGGAACTCGGAACTGGTTCCTAGTTCCGTTTTTCTGGTTCCGAGTTCCGTTTTACTTGAACGGAACTCGGAACTCGGAACTCGGAACTCGGAACCAACTTCAGGCTCCCCCGTGCCGAACGGTATCAATCGCCTTAGAGCTATACAGTTTATATATATATATATGTGTAAACGAGGGTGATCGGAAGGCACAGTGATAACGTATATTATTGTATGTATTAATATGTGAAACTTTAATAAAATATGATTGATTGATTGATTGATTGATTGATTGATTGATTGATTGTTACTCGTGATTGATTAAATCTGTATATTTGATATGCTCATATACCAGACCTTCAGGGTTTTGCAAATTAGATTGATTTTACTAGAAATTAAATATCTAATTAATACTCATCTTAAAATAAATAAGAATTAATACTAGATTTATCATTTTGATTCTGTTTTTAATCTCGTCGCGGAAATGACAATCAGATTCTTGAGCATCGTGTTTAACTTGTAGGGAACAAGTTTTTAAAATGTCACGAGGTTCTACCTCTTCATATTTCAGCTCAGTTTGTCATCCTTCGAGGCTGAATTTTTTCCTTTTGAAAAGCTGCTAAAATAGTTCTGATCAAATTACCCGATCTATCAGTTTCAGCAAATTGGCTCTTCATTTCGGTTTCAAATAAGTTGAGCTGACGTCGAAATTTCATTTTACAGTTTTGATATCTAGAAAACATTGGACGATATTGTCTACTTTTTGTACCTGCATGTCTCTGATGTGACATTTTAATCCATTTCTGACATTTGATAGCAAACAAATCTAATTTGTTATGATTCCCTTATTCTTCAGTTTCAAACGTGAACATGCAAATCTACATTCGATATTCCGTACAGCAAAATAAGAAATGTCGATGGTCCTGTAAACATCCATAGACACCATGGTTAACGGAACCTTGGCTATTTCAGAGAGCTGTAGTATTCTGAACCTCGTTAGCGCCGACACCGCTGCATAACCATTTTATATTAGGAAGAACCTTTCTCATCAAAGCCACAGGCGCTTGCATAGAAAATATGACTTTCAATTTTTTTTGATATGACAGTGGTATGTGTAATCTGTTAAGCTTAACAGATTACACATACCACTGTCAAAAAAAATGAAAATAACATTTTCTATGCAAGCGCCTGTGATCAAAGCAAGATATCGACGAGCAAACATAAAAAAATAACCAGTGATATTCCGGACAGTTAAGATATAAGTCAACTTCGATAATCCGGACGGCTCTAACAAATATGCATGTAAATCTGGGTATATTGTAAGTACGAGAACAATATCAATGTAAACGATGATCACACTTTACACTCGATAGTCCGGACCACGTGCTAACTGACAGTCAATAGTCCGGATAATACAGGTATATTGTAAGTACGAGAACAATATCAATGTAAACGATGATCACACGTTACACTCGATAGTCCGGACCACGTGCTAACTGACAGTCAATAGTCAATAGTCCGGATAATACAGGTATATTGTAAGTACGAGAACAATATCAATGTAAACGATGATCACATTTTACACTCGATAGTCCGGACCACGTGCTAACTGACAGTCAATAGTCCGGATAATACAGGTATATTGTAAGTACGGGAACAATATCAATGTAAACGATGATCACAACTTACATTCGATAGTCCGGACCACGTGCTAACTGACAGTCAATAGTCCGGATAATACAGGTATTGTAAGTACGAGAACAATATCAATGTAAACGATGATCACACGTTACACTCGATAGTCCGGACCACGTGCTAACTGACAGTCAATAGTCCGGATAATACAGGTATATTGTAAGTACGGGAACAATATCAATGTAAACGATGATCACACTTTACACTCGATAGTCCGGACCACGTGCTAACTGACAGTCAATAATCCGGATAATACAGGTATATTGTAAGTACGAGAACAATATCAATGTAAACGATGACCACACTTTACACTCGATAGTCCGGACCACGTGCTAACTGACAGTCAATAGTCCGGATAATACAGGTATATTGTAAGTACGAGAACAATATCAATGTAAACGATGATCACATTTTACACTCGATAGTCCGGACCACATGCTAACTGACAGTCAATAGTCCGGATAATACAGGTACTGTATATTGTAAGTACGGGAACAATATCAATGTAAACGATGATCACCCTTTACACTCGATAGTCCGGACCACGTGCTAACTGACAGTCAATAGTCCAGATAATACAGGTATATTGTAAGTACGAGAACAAAATCAATGTAAACGATGATCACACTTTACATTCGATAGTCCGGACCACGTGCTAACTGACAGTCAATAGTCCGGATAATACAGGTATTGTAAGTACGAGAATAATATCAATGTAAACGATGATCACACTTTACACTCGATAGTCCGGACCACGTGCTAACTGACAGTCAATAGTCCGGATAATACAGGTATATTGTAAGTACGGGAACAATATCAATGTAAACGATGATCACACTTTACACTCGATAGTCCGGACCACGTGCTAACTGACAGTCAATAGTCCGGATAATACAGGTATATTGTAAGTACGAGAATAATATCAATGTAAACGATGACCACACTTTACACTCGATAGTCCGGGTCACGTGCTAACTGACAGTCAATAGTCCGGATAATACAGGTATTGTAAGTACGAGAACAATATCAATGTAAACGATGATCACACGTGACACTTGATAGTCCGGACCACGTGCTAACTCACAGTCAATAGTCCGGATAATACAGGTATATTGTAAGTACGGGAACAATGTAAATGATATTCCGAAATACTGAAGCGATAAGATAATAATCTGTAACACGCTTGATTCTCGATATCAGGAATCCATAATGATACATTTGTTAGTCCGGGCTACTACGTCACGTCGCCCCTTACTGACCGGCGATAGTCCGGCTAACATTATGGGGACAATTTAATGATAGTCTGTAATATTCTTGATTCTCGATTATCCGAAATCCATAATACACATTACATTTAATAGTCCGGACTACTACATCGCCTATAATGCATGAAAATATAAAGGAACCATATTAGTCCGGAATACCATGAACTATGTACAATCTGACGTTTCCATGGTATACGGAATCTCGATATACCGCACTCCATTTGTGTACGTAATTATTAATAGTCAATCAAATACCTCTTACTTCGATAATTCGGTAACGGAGATTACTGAGCCTCGATATTTAGGAAACCCGTGGAACAAATGCGGCGTTAGAACATCTATACTTAATTTGGAACTCGATGATTTTATAAAGCTCTCTATATCCCTGTCCCAGAGGCCAGTAAGTACAAGTCTACGGTCAAATCTCCAGCCTGGTACACATTTATTAATAGTTCTTGTTACGCGTTTTCTGTCAACGACAGTCAACATACCTTTATCATAGAGCCGCAAATGCGACCAGGTGGGTTGATAATTGTAATTAGCAGACCAGCCTTTATTATACCGCGGTAGGGATTAATCAAATAACAAAAATCGATATACATGTACCTATATATATACATCAAAATTAATGTACTGAAATACACTGTATTTTGATTTACATTCGCACAGGTATGACAGTGATGAAGGAGAAAGGGCGAGCATGACCGGACGAATATGGAGGGAGGGTCAGCATGCCATGTGCAGCCCCATCCCGGATTTGGTGATCGTGCCTGACGTCACTTCCGACCATATCCCGGAACAATACAGTCCAGAATTACTTTCAATACCCGGGAATCTTTGGCTGACCTCACGTAGCTCGGGATCATCAGCACGCGCCAGTAGCATCACTTCGTCCATTTTTGACCTTTCGAGTGAATCGGAACAGTTAGAAAAGGCCATCAAAGAAAACGATACATACATTATTAAAAAAACTTTAGATTTACACCATGCCAAATTTCCAATTTGTTTTCAAAAAGATCGCACAAACGATAGCCGTACTTCAGATCGCCTGAGCTATGAGTCCAGGAGTCGGAGAACAAGTAGTCGGTGTAGCCATGATCCGGGGCTGGCTGAATATGTTCTCCGAAAGAGTCAAACACGCATCGATCAGTTTGAGTTTCTGGATCGACGCGAGAGCATTACAACAGATGTGGATATCCCAAATATATTTCGAACTTCGATTCATTTAGCGATAGTACACAATTCCATTGAATCCCTGGGAGTATTATTACGGTATGGCGTGGATCCTAGCGTTCCCAGTATCAATTTGATAACACAATCGAATACAACTACCGGAAATATTCCTATTGATTCTGTGAAAATTAATACTGCTCCCTCCTCCACCAATACTAATACGACAACAACCAAATCATCGGCGTTACTGCACGGACAGAAAACCAGAAGCAATACACTCAATGTCACAACTGCCGGCTTTCGTCGTCCGTCCAACACAGCTGATGGCGAAAGCAGTGCTACTTGTAGTGCTACCATCATTGAAGGTCTCGCATCTTCCAATAGCAATACATTGCACGTGAATCCTATAGAGGAGAATACTAAACATGAGTTGGAATTGTCAGCCAGCAGACGACATACCGCTCGTTTGGCGGGAGACCCAGGTACCGTTAGAGAAATTGCGATTGACCTAGTAAGTATATATACCCAAGAGGAATTGTTTAACTTACCACCGCTTTTTGCGGCAGTTGTTCATGGGAGACCATTAATAGTTCTGTTGTTACTGCAATACGGTGCTGACCCCAACGTCCAGGACAGACACGGCCTAACGCCGTTACATATTGCAGTGTCCGAACAATTTTGCAATCTGCAGTGTGCGCGCGGATTACTTCAATATGGAGCGAAAATCTATGTGAAAAATGCAAGTGATGTGTCGCCACTAGATTTGTATCCAGCAATATCGCGGGAACAACAGAGCGTCATTAAAGCCGTGTTAACAGGCAAACTTGCATTACACTGTCTCAACGATACTACTGGTTTTATTAATTCAAATAACAGCGAGCACAGTATCCATAGCAACCAGCTATCGGGTAGTGTACACAATTTCTTCAGACGTTTCAACAGCTACGAACCCAAATCATCAGACTCGAGGAAACGCCGGTTAAGGAAGCACGGAGGATCCGGTGTAGATCTATTTTATGAGGCCAGGGATCGCGTGCCATCTATTACCTCTAGTAGAAGTGGTTTTAGCAAAATTCAATCGGTCATTACCGAAGATCTGGACAGCGAGGCGTCACTGGTGAGTCGAGTTTTCTTTTAATCAATACAGACTTTTTTTTTAGATCTCCCAATTCACTAACATTTATGATAACAACTCGTAATCGTTTTAAGTAACACTTTCTAAAAATATCTACACAATCCCTTATTCTAATGACATCCAATTCTCTTTCAAGACTTTGGTGTTTGTACATGCAATCGTTTCCATAAAAATGGCCAGAAGCGATTATAGAAATATCTGCTGTTTTGCATTTGAATTGTTGGATTCCCAGACTAGTCAATATTATTGTCCTCAAGCCATTTTATGTCTGAAGTCAATATATTGTCGAGGCCTGTAACTGAATGTCCTTTTCAGTGGTGAAATGACACCTCGCCATCTCCACTCCTATACATTTTAGGTTTTACTGACAATTTCAATGAGTATGATATTTACTGTCTGGTGGTGATGTTTCCCATTTGGCAATAAAGTGATTTGGCATCTGATACAGGTATTATACATAATGTGTAGATATACATGGCTGTAATGAGATGTTGCTTGTCATTTTTAACTTGCCAGCTGGAGTGTGATGCTTCAGTGGAAATGAGTTTGCTTTCTTAATATTTCTGATCTGTATATAAATGTTGATATACCTTCTGGAAGTAAACTCTATTTGATATACAATGTATGTATAGGGTCCAGATCTCCAATAAACTGTCAATGTGTGTCTGTATAGGGTCAGATCTCCAATAAACTGTCAATGTATGTCTGTATAGGGTCAGATCTCCAATAAACTGTCAATGTATGTCTGTATAGGGTCAGATCTCTAATAAACTGTCAATGTAGGTCTGTATAGGGTCAGATCTCCAATAAACTGTCAATGTGTGTCTGTATAGGGTAAGATCTCCAATAAACTGTCAATGTATGTCTGTATAGGGTCAGATCTCCAATAAACTGTCAATGTGTGTGTATAGGGTCAGATCTCCAATAAACTATCAATGTATGTCTGTATAGGGTCAGATCTCCAATAAACTGTCAATGTGTGTCGGTATAGGGTCAGATCTCCAATAAACTGTCAATGTATGTCTGTATAGGGTCAGATCTCTAATAAACTGTCAATGTGTGTCTGTATAGGGTCAGATCTCCAATAAACTGTCAATGTATGTCTGTATAGAGTCAGATCTCCAATAAACTGTCAATGTATGTCTGTATAGGTCAGATCTCCAATAAACTGTCAACGTGTGTCTGTATAGGGTCAGATCTCCAATAAACTGTCAATGTGTGTCTGTATAGGGTCAGATCTCCAATAAACTGTCAATGTATGTCTATATAGGGTCAGACCTCCAATAAACTGTCAATGTGTGTCTGTATAGGGTCAGATCTCCAATAAACTGTCAATGTATGTCTATATAGGGTCAGATCTCTAATAAACTGTTAATGTATGTCTGTATAGGGTCAGATCTCCGATAAACTGTCAATGTATGTCTGTATAGGGTCACATCTCCAATAAACTGTCAATGTGTGTCGGTATAGGGTCAGATCTCAAATAAACTGTCAGTGTATGTCTGTATAGGGTCAGATCTCCAATAAACTGTCAATGTGTATATGTATAGGGTCAGATCTCCAATAAACTGTCAATGTGTGTCTGTATAGGGTCAGATCTCCAATAAACTGTCAATGTATGTCTATATAGGGTCAGATCTCCGATAAACTGTCAATGTATGTCTGTATAGGGTCAGATCTCCAATAAACTGTGAATGTATTGTAAGATTATAGCTCAAAGAATTCCATTGCTGTTTAACAGTATGGTGACTTGCATTTAATGTGTAACAGAATGTGCCATTATAGGAACATCTGAAATCAATACAATGTTTTAAATGATCTAAGCAAAACTCTCCTGCTCTGCCATGACTTCTATCAGTGATCTTTTGAATTCTAGCGCATATTTATTTTCTTTGTAAATTTGATAATTATGCACATTTCAAAAAATCCACTTTTGGATGAATTTGCTGAGAGTTTTATTATTTGGATGCAAAACACATATTTTTTCCTCATTAAAATCTGAAAATGCTTTAGTTATCTTCAAAAACCAGATATGTTAAAATATTAGTATTTTTGAGAAAAAAAAAATTTTGAAATCAAAAGTTAAAAATGACAGAGATGTACCTAGCCCTGTTTTCTCTAGAGAAGAAGCAGATCGGTCATACTTTGAGTATTACTGTGTAACTGTGAGTACAGAGGGTTACTGGGGTGTTACTGCTGCAGTTCAAGGAATTGATGCTGCCTGACAGAATATCTGCATTGTCACTATAACAACATCTAAAATGTCTCCACATTAAATTGACATTTAGCATGGCACGTGGGGATTGATAGGGAAAGGTGAGTGTATAAACAGAGGGGAGAATGAACAGGTGTGTAGAGGGAGGGGAAGGTATACAGGTGTGTAGAGGGAGGGGAGGGTAAACAGGTGTGTAGATGGTGGGGAAGGTAGACAGGTGTGTACATGTAGAGGGAGGAGAGGGTAAACAGGTGTGTAGATGGTGGGGAAGGTAGACAGGTGTGTAGATGGTTGGGGAGGTAGACAGGTGTGTAGATGGTTGGGGAGGTAGACAGGTGTGTAGAGGGAGGGGAAGGTAGACAGGTGTGTAGAGGGTTGGGAAGGTAGACAGGTGTGTAGAGGGAGGGGAAGGTAAACAGGTGTGTAGAGAATGGGGGCGGTAGACAGGTCTGTAGATGGTGGGGAAGGTAGACCGGTGTGTAGATGGTGGGGAAGGTAAACAGGTGTGTAGAGGGTGGGGAAGGTAGACAGGTGTGTAGATGGTGGGGAAGGTAAACAGGTGTGTAGAGGGTTGGGAAGGTAGACAGGTGTGTAGATGGTGGGGAAGGTAAACAGGTGTGTAGAGGGTTGGGAAGGTAGACAGGTGTGTAGATGGTGGGAAAGGTAAACAGGTGTGTAGATGGTGGGGAAGGTAAACAGGTGTGTAGATCATACTAGATGGTGGGGAAGGTAGACAGGTGTGTAGATGGTGGGGAAGGTAGACAGGTGTGTAGATGGTGGGGAAGGTAAACAGGTGTGTAGATCATACTAGATGGTGGGGAAGATAAACAGGTGTGTAGATGGTTGGGAAGGTAGACAGGTGTGTAGAGGATGGGGGAGGTACACAGGTGTGTAGAGAGTTGGGAAGGTAGACAGGTGTGTAGAGGAGGGGAAGGTAAACAGGTGTGTAGATGGTTGGGAAGGTAGACAGGTGTGTAGAGGAGGGGAAGGTAAACAGGGGTGTAGAGGGTTTGGAGGGTAAACAGGTGTGTAGAGGAGGGGAAGGTAAACAGGTGTGTAGAGGAGGGGAAGGTAGACAGGTGTGTAGAGGAGGGGAAGGTAGACAGGTGTGTAGAGGAGGGGAAGGTAAACAGGTGTGTAGAGGAGGGGAAGGTAGACAGGTGTGTAGAGGAGGGGAAGGTAGACAGGTGTGTAGAGGAGGGGAAGGTAAACAGGTGTGTAGAGGAGGGGAAGGTAGACAGGAGTGTAGAGGATGGGGAAGGTAAACAGGTGTGTAGATGGTGGAAAAGGTAAACAGGTGTGTAGATGGTGGAAAAGGTAAACAGGTGTGTAGATGGTGGAAAAGGTAAACAGGTGTGTAGATGGTGGGGAAGGTAGACAGGTTTGTAGATGGTGGAAAAGGTAAACAGGTGTGTAGATGGTTGGGGAGGTAGACAGGTGTGTAGAGGATGGGGAAGGTAAACAGGTGTGTAGATGGTGGAAAAGGTAAACAGGTGTGTAGATGGTTGGGGAGGTAGACAGGTGTGTAGATGGTTGGAAGGTAGACAGGTGTGTAGATGGTGGGGGGGGGGGGGGGGGGGGTATGTGTGGGTAAGGGGTACAAGACCCAGGTGTGTATGATGGATGGGGGAGGTAGAACAGGTGTGTAGATGGTTGGGGAGGTAGAACAGTGTGTGTTAGTAGATGGTGGGGAAGGTAGACAGGTGTGTAGAATGTGGGGAAGGTAGACAGGTTTGTATGATGGTGAGAAGTAGACAGGTGTGTAGAGGGTAGGGGCAAGGGGTAAACAGGTGTGTAGAGGAGTGGGAAGGGTAGACAGGTTTAGATGATGGTGGGAAGGATAGACCGGTGTGTAGATGGGAGGGGAGGGTAAACAGGTGTGTAGAGGGATTGGGGAGGTAGACAGGTGTGTAGAGGATGGGGGAGGTAGACAGGTGTGTAGATGGATGGGGGAGGTAGACAAGGTGTGTTGGGAAGAAGGTGGTAGTGGGGGGAAGGTAAACAGGTGTGTAGAGGGTTGGGAGGTAGACAGGTGTGTAGATGGTTGGGAAGGTAGACAGGTGTGTAGAGGGGGGGAGGTAAACAGGTGTGTAGAGGATGGGGGAGGTAGACAGGTGTGTAGAGGTGGGGGAGGTAGACAGGTGTGTAGAGGGGGGAGGTAGACAGGTGTGTAGATGGTGGGGAAGGTAGACAGGTGTGTAGATGGTGGGGAAGGTAGACAGGTGTGTAGAGGGTTGGGAAGGTAGACAGGTGTGTAGAGGGTGGGGGAGGTAGACAGGTGTGTAGAGGTGGGGAGGTAGACAGGTGTGTAGAGGATGGGGAAGGTAGACAAGTGTGTAGAGGATGGGGGAGGTAGACAGGTGTGTAGAGGGTGGGGAAGGTAGACAGGTGTGTAGAGGGTGGGGAAGGTAGACAGGTGTGTAGAGGTGGGGAGGTAGACAGGTGTGTAGATGGTGGGGGAAGGTAGACAGGTGTGTAGAGGGTGGGGGAGGTAAACAGGTGTGTAGAGGGTGGGGAAGGTAGACAGGTGTGTAGAGGATGGGGGAGGTAGACAGGTGTGTAGATGGTGGGGAAGGTAGACAGGTGTGTAGATGGTTGGGAAGGTAGACAGGTGTGTAGATGGTTGGGAAGGTAGACAGGTGTGTAGAGGGTTGGGAAGGTAGACAGGTGTGTAGATGGTTGGAAGGTAGACAAGTGTGTGATAGAGGGTTGGGGAGGTAGACAGGTGTGTAGAGGTGGGGGAGGTAGACAGGTGTGTAGAGGGTTGGGGAGGTAGACAAGTGTGTAGAGGGTTGGGAGGTAGACAAGTGTGTAGAGGGTTGGGGAGGTAGACAGGTGTGTAGAGGGGTGGGGGAGGTAGACAGGTGTGTAGAGGGTTGGGAAGGTAGACAGGTGTATAGAGGATGGGGAGGTAGACAGGTGTGTAGAGGATGAGGGAGGTAGACAGGTGTGTAGAGGGAGGGGGAGGTAGACAGGTGTGTAGAGGGTTGGGAAGGTAGACAGGTGTGTAGATGGTTGGGAAGATAAACAGGTGTATAGATGGTTGGGAAGGTAGACAGGTGTGTAGAGGATGGGGAAGGTAGACAGGTGTGTAGAGGATGGGGGAGGGAGACAAGTTTGTAGATGGTGGGGGAGGTAGACAGGTGTGTAGATGGTGGGAGAGGGAGACAAGTTTGTAGAGGATGGGAGAGGTAGACAAGTGTGTAGAGGGGAGGGGAAGGTAGACAAGTGTGTAGATGGTGGGGGAGGTAAACAGGTGTGTAGATGGTTGGGAAGGCAGACAGGGTGTGTAGAGGGAGGGGGAGGTAGACAGGTGTGTAGAGGGTTGGGAAGGTAGACAGGTGTGTAGATGGTGGGGAAGATAAACAGGTGTGTAGAGGAGGGGAAGGTAAACAGGTGTGTAGATGGTTGGGAAGGTAGACAGGTGTGTAGAGGATGGGGGAGGTAGACAGGTGTGTAGATGGTTGGGAAGGTAGACAGGTGTGTAGATGGTGGGGAAGGTAGACAGGTGTGTAGAGGGTGGGGAAGGTAGACAGGTGTGTAGAGGTGGGGAAGGTAGACAGGTGTGTAGAGGGTGGGGGAAGGTAGACAGGTGTGTAGAGGGAGGGGGAGGTAGACAGGTGTGTAGAGATGGTTGGGAAGGTAGAACAGGTGTGTAGAGGGTGGGGGAAGGTAGACAGGTGTGTAGAGGGATGGGGAAGGTAGACAGGTGTGTAGATGGTGGGGGAGGTAGACAGGTGTGTAGATGGATGGGGGAGGTAGACAGGTGTGTAGAGGGTTGGGAAGGTAGACAGGTGTGTAGATGGTTGGGAAGGTAGACAGGTGTGTAGAGGGTGGGGAAGGTAGACAGGTGTGTAGAGGGATGGGGAAGGTAGACAGGTGTGTAGAGGATGGGGGGAGGTAGACAGGTGTGTAGATGGATGGGGGAGGTAGACAGGTGTGTAGAGGATGGGGGAAGGTAGACAGGTGTGTAGAGGATGGGGAGGTAGACAGGTGTGTAGATGGTGGGAAGGTAGACAGGTGTGTAGAGGTGGGGAGGTAGACAGGTGTGTAGATGGTGGGAAGGTAGACAGGTGTGTAGATGGTGGGAAGGTAGACAGGTGTGTAGAGGATGGGGAAGGTAGACAGGTGTGTAGATGGTGGGAAGGTAGACAGGTGTGTAGAGGATTGGGAAGGTAGACAGGTGTGTAGATGGTGGGGAAGGTAGACAGGTGTGTAGAGGGTGGGGGAGGTAGACAGGTGTGTAGAGGGTTGGGGAAGGTAGACAGGTGTGTAGAGGGAGGGGAAGGTAGACAGGTGTGTAGAGGGTTGGGGAGGTAGACAGGTGTGTAGAGGATGGGGGAGGTAGACAGGTGTGTAGAGGATGGGGAGGTAGACAGGTGTGTAGAGGGATGGGAAGGTAGACAGGTGTGTAGATGGTTGGGAGGTAGACAGGTGTGTAGAGGATGGGGGAGGTAGACAGGTGTGTAGATGGTGGGGAGGTAGACAGGTGTGTAGAGGGTGGGGAAGGTAGACAGGTGTGTAGATGGTGGGGAAGGTAGACAGGTGTGTAGAGGTGGGGAGGTAGACAGGTGTGTAGAGGGTGGGAAGGTAGACAGGTGTGTAGAGGGTGGGAAGGTAGACAGGTGTGTAGAGGGTTGGGGAAGGTAGACAGGTGTGTAGAGGGTTGGGAAGGTAGACAGGTGTGTAGAGGGTGGGAAGGTAGACAGGTGTGTAGAGGGTTGGGAAGGTAGACAGGTGTGTAGAGGGTGGGAAGGTAGACAGGTGTGTAGAGGGTTGGGAAGGTAGACAGGTGTGTAGAGGGTTGGGAAGGTAGACAGGTGTGTAGAGGGTTGGGAAGGTAGACAGGTGTGTAGAGGGTTGGGAAGGTAGACAGGTGTGTAGAGGATGGGGGAGGTAGACAGGTGTGTAGAGGGTGGGGAAGGTAGACAGGTGTGTGATGGGAGTAGAGTGGTTATGGGGAGGTAGACAGGTGTGTAGAGTTGGGAGGTAGACAGGTGTATAGAGGAGGGGGAAGGTAGACAGGTGTGTAGAGGGAGGGGGAGGTAGACAGGTGTGTAGAGGGAGGGGGAAGGTAGACAAGGTGTGTAGAGGGTGGGGAAGGTAGACAGGTGTGTAGAGGATGGGGGAGGTAGACAGGTGTGTAGAGGGTGGGAAGGTAGACAGGTGTGTAGAGGATGGGGAAGGTAGACAGGTGTGTAGAGGGTTGGGAAGGTAGACAGGTGTGTAGGGATGGGGAAGGTAGACAGGTGTGTAGATGGTGGGGAGGTAGACAGGTGTGTAGAGGATGGGGGAGGTAGACAGGTGTGTAGAGGGTGGGGGAGGTAGACAGGTGTGTAGAGGGTGGGGAAGGTAGACAGGTGTGTAGAGGATGGGGGAGGTAGACAGGGTGTGTAGAGGGGTTGGGAAGGTAGACAAGTGTGTAGATGGTGGGGAGGTAAACAGGTGTGTAGATGGTTGGGAAGGTAGACAGGTGTGTAGAGGATGGGGAAGGTAGACAGGTGTGTAGAGGATGGGGAAGGTAGACCGGTGTGTAGAGGATGGGGAAGGTAGACAGGTGTGACTTTCCTCTTTATCATCTTCCATTTTTAAAAACAGATGTTTATCTTACCTTTCAACTAATAAGATCTGTGTACATAGCAAGCTTTCTGTTTTGCATACTCTTTTGATTTCGACTGGAAAAAATTAATGTAGCCTTGATGTGTCCACCTGTTCAAGATGAAATATTTGTTCATCATAATCGGGTTTTTTTTTTACTGTACTACAATTGACATGGTTGGGTTTGTTACCAGACATGGGCTTATTTGTGGATTAATGTGGTGCATGACTTTTAGTCTGTGTGTGTGATCTGTCAATAACGCACTCTAGTCTGATATATTTGTCTAGTTGAGTTAGTATTTTCCTCTGATGGCAAAAGGTTTGTTGACCTCTTTAACAAGTTTTAATCAGCCCCTGCAGGTAGGTGGAAGACAATAAGTAAACAATTGTGATTCTGATCAGAAGCGTTTTCTTTGATGTTAAATGTCATTCGTGTTTCACCTGGGACTGCAGTTCCAACCAGAGGCATGCACCAGTATCACAGGCATTGATTACAGATCAATAACTCTGTTAAAAAACATTGTACTGTAAACATCACAAGTAATGGATCTGTCTTTTGGTAGAGATGAATAGCAATTATCATCACTGCAGGCTGATTGTGTGCATTATGTGAATCCCATCTTGAGAGACTAACTTCAGAAAACAGTATTCATATCTAAGGAATCCAAGACTTTAATAATAGTATTAAACTTTGAACTGCCCCTCTGATGAAGGACCACTCTTATGAGAGACTAGACCTGTCTTGAATGACTAACTGTTAAAAGAGAAACCTCAGTAACAAAAGTTAATGAGACCATGCATCTGTCCTGGATGTCTACGTTAGTCCTGAGGGACAACGTCCTGTCTGTCCTGAGGAACGACCTGTCTGTCTTGAGGGACAACCTGTCTGTCCTGAGGGACAACCTGTCTGTCCTGAGGGACGACCTGTCTGTCTTGAGGGGCGACCTGTCTGTCCTGAGGGACAACCTGTCTGTCTTGAGGGACAACCTGTCTGTCTTGAGGGACAACCTGTCTGTCCTGAGGGACAACCTGTCTGTCTTGAGGGAAAACCTGTCTGTCTTGAGGGACAACCTGTCTGTCCTGAGGGACAACCTGTCTGTCTTGAGGGACAACCTGTCTGTCCTGAGGGACAACCTGTCTGTCTTGAGGGACAACCTGTCTGTCTTGAGGGACAACCTGTCCTGGAAGTCTACCTGTCTTGAGGGACAACCTGTCTGTCCTGAGGGACAACCTGTCCGTCTTGAGGGACAACCTGTCTGTCTTGAGGGACAACTTGTCTGTCTTGAGGGACAACTTGTCTGTCCTGAGGGACAACCTGTCTGTCCTGAGGGACAACCTGTCTGTCTTGAGGGACAACTTGTCTGTCTTGAGGGACAACCTGTCTGTCTTGAGGGACAACCTGTCTGTCTTGAGGGACAACTTGTCTGTCCTGAGGGACAACCTGTCTGTCTTGAGGGACAACTTGTCTGTCTTGAGGGACAACCTGTCTGTCTTGAGGGACAACCTGTCCTGGATGTCTACGTTAGTCCTGAGGGACAACTTGTCTGTCCTGAGGGACAACCTGTCTGTCCTGAGGGACAACTTGTCTGTCTTGAGGGACAACCTGTCTGTCTTGAGGGACAACCTGTCTGTCCTGAGGGACAACCTGTCTGTCCTGAGGGACAACCTGTCTGTCTTGAGGGACAACCTGTTTGCCTTGAGGGACAACCTGTCCTGGAAGTCTACCTGTCTTGAGGGACAATTTTTCCCTTGGAGAGCACCTGTCCTGAGGGACAACCTGTCCTGGGAGAGCAACTGCCATGAGGGACAACCTGTCCTGGGAGAGCACCTGTCCTGAGGGACAACATGTCCTGGGAGAGTACCTGTCTTGAGGGACAACCTGTCCTGGGAGAGTACCTGTCCTGAGGGACAACATGTCCTGGGAGAGTACCTGTCCTGAGGGACACCATGTCCTGGGAGAGTACCTGTCTTGAGGGACACCATGTCCTGGGAGAGAACCTGTCCTGAGGGACACCATGTCCTGGGAGAGTACATGTCCTGAGGGACACCATGTCCTGGGAGAGTACCTGTCTTGAGGGACACCATGTCCTGGGAGAGAACCTGTCCTGAGGGACACCATGTCCTGGGAGAGTACCTGTCCTGAGGGACAACATGTACTGGGAGAGCAACTGCCATGAGGGACAACCTGTCCTAAGTGAGCACATGTCCTGAGGGACAACATTTCCCTGAGCGAACACCTGTCATTAGGGACAACCTGTCCTGCGAGATTACTTTTCCTGACGAACAACCTGTCCTGGAAGGATGAAATTTGCATGAGTGATTGATTGTAATATGGAATTTATTAAACAAGTTCAGTATAAGGCTCAAGTGGCGTATATGATTGTTTAACAAGCTAAATAGTTTTCTATGAATTTCATATACGTTTCTACCATAGCCATATATTTACCATTGTATGGCACTGCCACTATAAAACCCTACCAATTCAGTTGCGAGTTCACCAGCTTATGAACTGCCAACTGAAAATTAAAAAAAAAAAATCGCACGACAAATAAAAAATCGCAGATGGTAAATATAAGCATTGAACGGCTTTCAGTTGGCATTCATAGTCAATATGAATGCCAACTGAAAGCCGTTCAATGCTTAAATGACATATTAAATCTGTGGCCAGCTCTGTGATACATGTGAATCTACCATGCTGGCTATTCTCAAAGCTGGCTTGAGTGTGTGTTGTCCATTAGGCTATATCATGCAATTGTATCATTTGAGCCTGGCCTATCAAAAAGTACCTGTACAGTAGACCTTCAGAAGGGACTCCATTAGTCTAGTGGAATGGAGAGCTACTTACTATTCTGTAGGGAGGAAATATATTGTAAATCAAAGCAGACACTGCTGATGGTGTACATAATTTATTCTCAGATTTCCTATACTCAGCACCACTGCATGGGTTGCTTAGATAGAATGCACAATTTTTTTGTCAACATTTTCAGAATCCTGAGATCAATACAATGTCAGGTATATGTGGCTACTGTGTCTCAGTGTTGTTACTTGATGGATACAGGGTGCTAAATCTATAAACTCCCATCTACAAAGGCATAGATCCTGAGTTAAATAGGTGAAATAGCAATTAAACTCTGGGTAAAGAGAGCACCTAGTTGTCAAGATATCTTATCACCTCACTAGTCGAACCTTCCTAGCTATAACCTTCCTTTGAGACCACCTTTCTATACTAACAGGCAGACGACCTAAACATCACTGTCTGAATCTCCTTCCAAATATATCTATATGTCTATACATGTACCTACCACCTGTCTCTAACTACCACCTGTCTCTAACTACCACCTGTCTCTAACTACCACCTGTCTATAACTACCACCTGTCTATAACTACCACCTGTCTATAAGTACCACCTGTCTATAACTACCACATGTCTATAACTACCACCTGTCTCTACCTACCACCTGTCTATAACTACCACCTGTCTATAACTACCACCTGTCTATAACTACCACCTGTCTATAACTACCACCTGTCTATAACTACCACCTATCTATAAGTACCACCTGTCTATAACTACCACCTGTCTATAACTACCACATCTCTATAACTACCACCTGTCTATAACTACCACATGTCTATAACTACCACATGTCTATACCTACCACCTGTCTATACCTACCACATGTCTATAACTACCACATGTCTATACCTACCACCTGTCTATACCTACCACCTGTCTATACCTACCACCTGTCTGTTACAAACTACCATCTGTCTATACCTAGCACCTGTCTATAACTACCACCTCCCATAACTACCACCTGTCTATAAATACCACCTGTCTATAACTACCACCTGTCTATAACTATCACATGTCTATAACTACCACCTGTCTATTACAACCACCTGTCTATATCCACCACCTGTCTCTACCTACCACCTGTCTATAACTACCATCTGTCTATAACTATCACATGTTTATAACTACCACCTGTCTATAACTATCACATGTCTATAACTACCACCTGTCTATAACAACCACCTGTCTATATCCACCACCTGTCTCTACCTACCAACTGTCTATAACTATCACATGTTTATAACTACCACCTGTCTATAACTATCACCTGTCTATAACTACCAACTGTCTATTAATACCACATGTCTATAACTACCACCTGTCTATAACTACCACCTGTCTATATCTAACACCTGTCTATATCCACCACCTGTCTCTACCTACCACCAGTCTATAACTACAACCTGTCTATAACTACCACCTGTCTATAACTACCACCTGTCTATAACTACCACCTGTCTATAACTACCACATCTCTATAACTACCACCTGTCTATAACTACCACATGTCTATAACTACCACATGTCTATACCTACCACCTGTCTATACCTACCACCTGTCTGTTACAAACTACCATCTGTCTATACCTAGCACCTGTCTATACCTAGCACCTGTCTATAACTACCACCTCCCATAACTACCACCTGTCTATAACTACCACCTGTCTATAACTATCACATGTCTATAACTACCACCTGTCTATTACAACCACCTGTCTATATCCACCACCTGTCTCTACCTACCACCTGTCTATAACTACCATCTGTCTATAACTATCACATGTTTATAACTACCACCTGTCTATAACTATCACATGTCTATAACTACCACCTGTCTATAACAACCACCTGTCTATATCCACCACCTGTCTCTACCTACCACCTGTCTATAACTACCAACTGTCTATAACTATCACATGTTTATAACTACCACCTGTCTATAACTATCACATGTCTATAACTACCACCTGTCTATAACAACCACCTGTCTATATCCACCACCTGTCTCTACCTACCACCTGTCTATAACTACCAACTGTCTATTACTACCACATGTCTATAACTACCACCTGTCTATAACTACCACCTGTCTATAACTACCACCTGTCTATATCTAACACCTGTCTATATCCACCACCTGTCTCTACCTACCACCAGTCTATAACTACAACATGTCTATAACTACCACCTGTCTATAACTACCACCTGTCTATAACTACCACATGTCTATAACTACCACTTGTCTATAACTACCACATGTCTATAACTATCACATGTCTATAACTACCACCTGTCTATAGCTACCACATGTCTATAACTACCACATGTCTATAACTACCACCTGTCTATATCTACCACCTGTCTATATCCACCACCTGTCTCTACCTACCACCAGTCTATAACTACAACATGTCTATAACTACCACCTGTCTATAACTACCACCTGTCTATAACTACCACCTGTCTATAACTACCACCTGTCTATAACTACCACATGTCTATAACTACCACCTGTCTATATCTACCACCTGTCTATAACTACCACATGTCTATACCTAGCACCTGTCTGTAACTACCACCTGTCTATACCTAGCACCTGTCTATATCTACCATCTGTCTATACCTAGCACCTGTCTGTAACTACCATCTGTCTATAACTACCACCTGTCTATAACTACCACCTGTCTATAACTACCACATGTCTATAACTACCACCTGTCTCTACCTACCACATGTCTATAACTACCACCTGTCTCTACCTACCACCTGTCTATAACTACCACCTGTCTCTACCTACCACATGTCTATAACTACCACATGTCTATAACTACCACCTGTCTCTACCTACCACCTGTCTATAACTACCACCTGTCTGTACCTATACTCTGTATTAAAGGTATTACAATGACCACCTGTGTCTATCTGTACAATCTATAGTATAATGTAATTATTGTATAGTTGTGAAGTGGTCTCTCAAGAGTTTAATTGCATTCTGAGTACTATATCTATATATATAGTACTATAACGTATCTTGAGCTGTGTAAGGTTATAACACATTGCCCTGTAATCACCTCACATAGTAAATATTGACAGTATTGAAGTCTGGAGGAGAGATCGATAGACGCCTGGGTAATACACTGTCATGGCTGTGTCATCATATCATGTGGTCTCTCTTGTACAAATACGCACCTATTGAAAGGTACAGGTGTGCTATTAGATCAAACGTCTACATGACATTGATCTCTATTTGATTATCAACACACTCGTTTGGTTGTGTCAGCTCTGGAATATCTGACGGTGTTGCCAGTTTGGTTTCATAATAATAATGATAAGAAATCTTTATTGAACTCTGAAAAAAAAATAGCTGGGAAAAAGATTCATTGTGATGCACAATAGAATATACAAAACATGACACAAGTTATTCATACATGTATGACAGCAAGGTCATGTCGTTGATTTCTGAAAATAACCAGATCAGGTTGTAATCTTGGTGTGGCCATGCTAGGTTTGAAATGTTGTAGTACTGAAATTACTATACATAGTGTATAGTCCTTGCTGAATCTTCTACTAAATGAATTTTAACCTAGAACTTTCAGTCAGTTGAGTGTTCTATGGTATAAACTTACAAATTACATCACTATCACTAAGGCTACAGTTCAGACCTTTTGACTACAAGGAACATACAGAAATTACTCCCATTTTGCTGTAAATTGAAAAAGTCTTGTAAACAAAATGACTACTGATTGCTAAAAATGATTTGGACCATGAACCTGCCAATGTGGGTTATAGTTTGCATGTTAAGTTAATGCTGAATATTTCAGTGGTTCCACAGTGTCGACAGTTATAATTGTTATACTGAGGGCACTTCTCTTGTACAGATCATTCAGGATTTCAAAGAAATTATACAACTAACTCAGTGTTTATTATAGATGATACGATGATAATTTACATGGAATAATTTAAATTGTACGTGTAAATTTTCACTATTTTTTTCATTTTTACATTTGTTTTCAATAAAGACTCAGCTATATATGTTACACCTACCTGTTCCGTGTTTATCATTCTGAAAGTTATCAGCATACAACATATAATAAAAGTGGGGTAATGGTTATTAATACTGGTATTAAAATACTGAAAATCAGAATCAGATAGTATAGAAATTCAAAATGATGGTTCATTGAGATAAATTCAAAATATTTATTTTAATTTTCAGGTATATTTCAAAAATAACATTTAAAAAATCTTTTTTTATGCCACGTTAAGCTGCTTATGCTTTGAAAACCTAACAACTCCAAAGATAAAATCTACATGTATTTAAAACAGAATGTTGAGTATACAGTTCCTTATATCTTTGTTAAACCAACTGTCGACAGCACATGCTGCAGCACAAATATGATTAATCTATACCTTTACATTAATATCTGAGCAAATATATTCTTATCAAAGAGTATACAAACGACTGTTTATTGAGGGAATATAGTTGATCTTATACAAGGTTACAGATCAGTATTAACATTTTTAGATATGTAAAGTTCTCTGAGGTTTATTAGCATGAATAAGCATTCTTTGAACAGTTTGGTTTAGTTATCATCAGTATTGCCTGAAACTGTTTCATTGTTACGTAAGGCATTGTTAAAGTGGACGATATATAGTCAATATGTATGATACAATTTTCATTTAAGGTTGCATGATAGGTTTGCCTGTAGGATAGACCTTGATCTTCTGGGAGAATTATTTTTAAGATGGGTTACTTGATATGGTGTCTCAGCACAATGATCACTATATAATGTGCTGACAGTAGAATTAAATACAGTCCTGCTGTGTGTAGTCAGGTGTCGGCTTCAGACCACTCTACCCTAGAATATGGGTTCAAGGCGCTGGTGGCAGGGAATGCTGACTTTGTTGAGCTACCTGTATTTGTTTCCCCACCAGTGGCACATTGATTTTTCTCTTAGCAGCACATCTTAACAAAAGCTCTACCTGAAAACGTTGATTGTTGACCCAATGTAAACAACATTAGATAAAGGTTATTTTGCTTTTTTCACATGTACCGGATGATCTTCATACAAAAGTATCATAAATAGGGTAATGTTTGTTGCCCTGTCAACAACCAGAGTGGTATTTTGAGGTGAAGTATCCGTGTAGTAGCTGGTGGCTACCTTAATAAACAGGATATGGATCCTTTTCCCTATCAAAATTATTTTATATTTTTAAAAGACAAATATTTCTATCACCTGCTGCTTACTTTGCTTACTTCTGAACCTTCCCTGCATGATCGAGACAAAAAGGCCAAATGACTGAGACCTGTATGTATTCTGATTCTGCTGTGATGACAGGTTTGGCAAAGAGTGTGAGCCTATCAGTATAATGTCCACCAGATAGGACACAAGTTTGTCTGTCAGAGGCAGATCATGGTCTGCTTGTTACCATTTACCAGGTCCTGACTTAATTCTCAATAGGCTGTCAAAGCTGAGTGTCTGGAATCCTGAAGTGAAAGGCTGAAAACCTGAGTGTATCAGAGAATTAACGGAAACATCTTAAGGACACGACCTAGCACCCAAATAAGATAGCTGATATTTGTAGCTGGGCATTTGTTGGATTCCTACACTTGGAGCATCTATTGATGAGAATCCTGTAGCATTATGATATCTGTACAGTTGACAACTTTCCACATGCAGGTCCTATATGGGGACCTGTTTTCTGGAGCAGTCACACTAAATCTGCCGGAAGCTATCCTATCTTTTGTATTACTGTTGTCCAGTTTTATGTTGTAGAGAAGAATGGGTCTTCCTGTCAAAGTGTCAGTTAAGGTTTAAGGACTGCTACTTAATGTAGATTACAAGGAAAATGTCCATCCTGACATTTGAGAAAGATTTATAATTGTGAAGTTTAGATTCCTGGCCCAGAGTGGACTGTAATAAGTAATTACTCCTGTCTGTAATCCACATACAGACATTGGTGTTATATAGATGTCCTGATCTTTGTTAACAGACATTGGTATTATATAGATGTCCTGACCTCTGTTAATAGACATTGGTATTATATAGATGTCCTGATCTTTGTTAACAGACTTTGGTATTATATAGATGTCCTGATCTTTGTTAACAGACATTGGTGTTATATAGATGTCCTGATCTTTGTTAACAGACTTTGGTATTATATAGATGTCCTGATCTTTGTTAACAGACATTGGTATTATATAGATGTCCTGACCTCTGTTAACAGACATTGTTATATAGATGTCCTGATCTTTGTTAACAGATATTGGTATTATATAGATGTCCTGATCTTTGTTAACAGACATTGGTGTTATATAGATGTCCTGATCTTTGTTTACAGACATTGGTGTTATATAGATGTCCTGATCTTTGTTAACAGACATTGGTAATAGATGTCCTGATCTTTGTTAACAGACATTGGTGTTATATAGATGTCCTGATCTTTGTTAACAGATATTGGTATTATATAGATGTCCTGATCTTTGTTAACAGACATTGGTGTTATATAGATGTCCTGATCTTTGTTAACAGACATTGGTGTTATATAGATGTCCTGATCTTTGTTAACAGATATTGGTATTATATAGATGTCCTGATCTTTGTTAACAGACATTCGTGTTATATAGATGTCCTGATCTTTGTTAACAGACATTGGTATTATATAGATGTCCTGATCTTTGTTAACAGACTTTGGTGTTATATAGATATCCTGATCTTTGTTAACAGACATTGGTGTTATATAGATGTCCTCATCTTTGTTAACAGACATTGGTGTTATATAGATGTCCTGATCTTTGTTAACATGACATTGGTATTATATAGATGTCCTGATCTTTGTTAACAGACATTGGTATTATATAGATGTCCTGATCTTTGTTAACAGACATTGGTGTTATATAGATGTTCTGATCCTTGTTAACAGACCTTGGTGTTATATAGATGTCCTGATCTTTGTTAACAGACATTGGTATTATATAGATGTCCTGATCTTTGTTAACAGACATTGGTATTATATAGATGTCCTGATCTTTGTTAACATACATTCGTATTATATAGATGTCCTGATCTTTGTTAACAGACATTGGTGTTATATAGATGTCCTGATCTTTGTTAACAGACATTGGTATTATATAGATGTCCTGACCTCTGTTAACAGACATTGTTATATAGATGTCCTGATCTTTGTTAACAGATATTGGTATTATATAGATGTCCTGATCTTTGTTAACAGACATTGGTGTTATATAGATGTCCTGATCTTTGTTAACAGACATTGGTATTATATAGATGTCCTGATCTTTGTTAACAGACATTGGTATTATATAGATGTCCTGATCTTTGTTAACAGACATTGGTATTATATAGATGTCCTGATCTTTGTTAACAGACATTGGTGTTATATAGATGTCCTGATCTTTGTTAACAGACATTGGTATTATATAGATGTCCTGATCTTTGTTAACAGACATTGGTATTATATAGATGTCCTGATCTTTGTTTACAGACATTGGTGTTATATAGATGTCCTGATCTTTGTTAACAGACATTGGTAATAGATGTCCTGATCTTTGTTAACAGACATTGGTGTTATATAGATGTCCTGATCTTTGTTTACAGACATTGGTAATAGATGTCCTGATCTTTGTTAACAGACATTGGTGTTATATAGATGTCCTGATCCTTGTTAACAGACCTTGGTGTTATATAGATGTCCTGATCTTTGTTAACAGACATTGGTAATAGATGTCCTGATCTTTGTTAACAGACATTGGTAATAGATGTCCTGATCTTTGTTAACAGACATTGGTGTTATATAGATGTCCTGATCTTTGTTAACAGACATTGGTAATAGATGTCCTGATCTTTGTTAACAGACATTGGTAATAGATGTCCTGATCTTTGTCAACAGACATTGGTAATAGATGTCCTGATCTTTGTTAACAGACATTGGTGTTATATAGATGTCCTGATCTTTGTTAACACACATTGGTAATAGATGTCCTGATCTTTGTTAACAGACATTGGTAATAGATGTCCTGATCTTTGTTAACAGACATTGGTGTTATATAGATGTCCTGATCTTTGTTAACAGACATTGGTAATAGATGTCCTGATCTTTGTAACAGACCTTGTTGTTATATAGATGTCCTGATCTTTGTTAACAGACATTGGTGTTATATAGATGTCCTGATCTTTGTTAACAGACCTTGGTGTTATATAGATGTCCTGATCTTTGTTAACAGACTTTGGTATTATATAGATGTCCTGATCTTTGTTAACAGACATTGGTAATAGATGTTCTGATCCTTGTTAACAGACATTGGTGTTATATAGATGTCCTGATCTTTGTTAACAGACTTTGGTAATAGATGTCCTGATCTTTGTTAACAGACATTCGTATTATATAGATGTCCTGATCTTTGTTAACATACATTCGTATTATATAGATGTCCTGATCTTTGTTAACATACATTGGTGTTATATAGATGTCCTGATCTTTGTTAACAGACATTGGTGTTATATAGATGTCCTGATCTTTGTTAACAGACATTGGTATTATAAAGATGTCCTGATCTTTGTTAACAGACATTGGTGTTATATAGATGTCCTGATCTTTGTTAACAGACATTCGTATTATATAGATGTCCTGATCTTTGTTTACAGACATTGGTGTTATATAGATGTCCTGATCTTTGTTAACAGACATTGGTATTATATAGATGTCCTGATCTTTGTTAACAGACATTGGTATTATATAGATGTCCTGATCTTTGTTAACAGACATTGGTATTATATAAATGTCCTGATCTTTGTTAACAGACATTGGTGTTATATAGATGTCCTGATCTTTGTTAACAGACATTGGTATTATATAAATGTCCTGATCTTTGTTAACAGACATTGGTGTTATATAGATGTCCTGATCTTTGTTAACAGACATTGGTATTATATAGATGTCCTGATCTTTGTTAACAGACATTGGTGTTATATAAATGTCCTGATCTTTGTTAACAGACATTGGTAATAGATGTCCTGATCTTTGTTAACAGACATTGGTGTTATATAGATGTCCTGATCTTTGTTTACAGACATTGGTATTATATAGATGTCCTGATCTTTGTTAACAGACATTGGTATTATATAGATGTCCTGATCTTTGTTTACAGACATTGGTGTTATATAGATGTCCTGATCTTTGTTAACAGACATTGGTAATAGATGTCCTGATCTTTGTTAACAGACATTGGTGTTATATAGATGTCCTGATCTTTGTTAACAGACATTGGTATTATATAGATGTCCTGATCTTTGTTAACAGACTTTGGTATTATATAGATGTCCTGATCTTTGTTAACAGACATTGGTAATAGATGTCCTGATCTTTGTTAACAGACATTGGTGTTATATAGATGTCCTGATCTTTGTTTACAGACATTGGTAATAGATGTCCTGATCTTTGTTAACAGACATTGGTGTTATATAGATGTCCTGATCCTTGTTAACAGACCTTGGTGTTATATAGATGTCCTGATCTTTGTTAACAGACATTGGTAATAGATGTCCTGATCTTTGTTAACAGACATTGGTAATAGATGTCCTGATCTTTGTTAACAGACATTGGTGTTATATAGATGTCCTGATCTTTGTTAACAGACATTGGTAATAGATGTCCTGATCTTTGTTAACAGACATTGGTAATAGATGTCCTGATCTTTGTTAACAGACATTGGTAATAGATGTCCTGATCTTTGTTAACAGACATTGGTGTTATATAGATGTCCTGATCTTTGTTAACACACATTGGTAATAGATGTCCTGATCTTTGTTAACAGACATTGGTAATAGATGTCCTGATCTTTGTTAACAGACATTGGTGTTATATAGATGTCCTGATCTTTGTTAACAGACATTGGTAATAGATGTTCTGATCTTTGTTAACAGACCTTGTTGTTATATAGATGTCCTGATCTTTGTTAACAGACATTGGTGTTATATAGATGTCCTGATCTTTGTTAACAGACCTTGGTGTTATATAGATGTCCTGATCTTTGTTAACAGACTTTGGTATTATATAGATGTCCTGATCTTTGTTAACAGACATTGGTAATAGATGTTCTGATCCTTGTTAACAGACATTGGTGTTATATAGATGTCCTGATCTTTGTTAACAGACTTTGGTAATAGATGTCCTGATCTTTGTTAACAGACATTCGTATTATATAGATGTCCTGATCTTTGTTAACAGACATTCGTATTATATAGATGTCCTGATCCTTGTTAACAGACATTGGTATTATATAGATGTCCTGATCTTTGTTAACAGACATTGGTATTATATAGATGTCCTGATCTTTGTTAACATACATTGGTGTTATATAGATGTCCTGATCTTTGTTAACAGACATTGGTGTTATATAGATGTCCTGATCTTTGTTAACAGACATTGGTGTTATATAGATGTCCTGATCTTTGTTAACAGACATTGGTATTATAAAGATGTCCTGATCTTTGTTAACAGACATTGGTGTTATATAGATGTCCTGATCTTTGTTAACAGACATTCGTATTATATAGATGTCCTGATCTTTGTTAACAGACAATGGTGTTATATAGATGTCCTGATCTTTGTTAACAGACATTGGTAATAGATGTCCTGATCTTTGTTAACAGACATTGGTGTTATATAGATGTCCTGATCTTTGTTAACAGACATTGGTATTATATAGATGTCCTGATCTTTGTTAACAGACATTCGTATTATATAGATGTCCTGGTCTTTGTTAACAGACAATGGTATTATATAGATGTCCTGACCTCTGTTAACAGACATTGGTGTTATATAGATGTCCTGATCTTTGTTAACAGACATTGGTGTTATATAGATGTCCTGATCTTTGTTAACAGACTTTGGTATTATATAGATGTCCTGATCTTTGTTAACAGACTTTGGTGTTATATAGATGTCCTGATCTTTGTTAACAGACATTGTTAATAGATGTCCTGATCTTTGTTAACAGACATTGGTGTTATATAGATGTCCTGACCTTTGTTAACAGACATTGGTGTTATATAGATGTCGTGATCTTTGTTAACAGATATTGGTATTATATAGATGTCCTGATCTTTGTTAACAGACATTGGTGTTATATAGATGTCCTGATCTTTGTTAACAGACATTCGTGTTATATAGATGTCCTGATCTTTGTTAACAGACATTGGTATTATATAGATGTCCTGATCTTTGTTAACAGACATTGGTATTATGTAGATGTCCTGGTCTTTGTTAACAGACAATGGTATTATATAGATGTCCTGACCTCTGTTAACAGACATTGGTAATAGATGTCCTGATCTTTGTTAACAGACAATGGTGTTCTATAGATGTCCTGATCTTTGTTAACAGACATTGGTATTATATAGATGTCCTGATCTTTGTTAACAGACATTGGTATTATATAGATGTCCTGATCTTTGTTAACAGACAATGGTGTTATATAGATGTCCTGATCTTTGTTAACAGACAATGGTATTATATAGATGTCCTGATCTTTGTTAACAGACATTGGTATTATATAGATGTCCTGATCTTTGTTAACAGACAATGGTGTTATATAGATGTCCTGATCTTTGTTAACAGACATTGGTAATAGATGTCCTGATCTTTGTTAACAGACATTGGTGTTATATAGATGTCATTATCTTTGTTAACAGACATTGGTGTTATATAGATGTCCTGATCTTTGTTAACAGACAATGGTATTATATAGATGTCCTGACCTCTGTTAACAGACATTGGTAATAGATGTCCTGATCTTTGTTAACAGACAATGGTGTTATATAGATGTCCTGATCTTTGTTAACAGACAATGGTATTATATAGATGTCCTGACCTCTGTTAACAGACATTGGTAATAGATGTCCTGATCTTTGTTAACAGACTTTGGTGTTATATAGATATCCTGATCTTTGTTAACAGACATTGGTATTATATAGATGTCCTGACCTCTGTTAACAGACATTGGTAATAGATGTCCTGATCTTTGTTAACAGACATTGGTATTTAGATGTCCTGATCTTTGTTAACAGACATTGGTATTATATAGATGTCCTGATCCTTGTTAACAGACAATGGTATTAAATAGATGTCCTGATCTTTGTTAACAGACATTGGTAATAGATGTCCTGATCTTTGTTAACAGACATTGGTATTATATAAATGTCCTGATCTCTGTTAACAGACATTGGTGTTATATAGATGTCCTGATCTTTGTTAACAGACATTGGTATTATATAGATGTCCTGATCTTTGTTAACAGACATTGGTATTATATAGATGGCCTGATCTTTGTTAACAGACATTGGTGTTATATAGATGTCCTGATCTTTGTTAACAGACCTTGGTATTATATAGATGTCCTGATCTTTGTTAACAGACTTTGGTATTATATAGATGTCCTGATCTTTGTTAACAGACATTGGTGTTATATAGATGTCCTGATCTTTGTTAACAGACATTGGTGTTATATAGATGTCCTGATCTTTGTTAACAGACATTGGTAATAGATGTCCTGATCTTTGTTAACAGACCTTGGTATTATATAGATGTCCTGACCTCTGTTAACAGACATTGGTATTATATAGATGTCCTGATCTTTGTTAACAGACATTGGTATTATATAGATGTCCTGATCTTTGTTAACAGACATTGGTGTTATATAGATGTCCTGATCTTTGTTAACAGTAACAGACATTGGTGTTATATAGATGTCCTGATCTTTGTTAACAGACATTGGTAATAGATGTCCTGGTCTTTGTTAACAGACATTGGTATTATATAGATGTCCTGATCTTTGTTAACAGACATTGGTATTATATAGATGTCCTGATCTTTGTTAACAGACATTGGTATTATATAGATGTCCTGATCTTTGTTAACAGACATTGGTGTTATATAGATGTCCTGACCTTTGTTAACAGACATTGGTATTATATAGATGTCCTGATCTTTGTTAACAGACTTTGGTGTTATATAGATGTCCTGATCTTTGTTAACAGACATTGGTATTATATAGATGACCTGATCTTTGTTAACAGACTTTGTTGTTATATAGATGTCCTGATCTTTGTTAACAGACATTGGTATTATATAGATGTCCTGATCTTTGTTAACATGACATTGGTATTATATAGATGTCCTGATCTTTGTTAACAGACATTGGTGTTATATAGATGTCCTGATCTTTGTTAACATGACATTGGTGTTATATAGATGTCCTGATCTTTGTTAACAGACATTGGTATTATATAGATGTCCTGATCTTTGTTAACAGACATTGGTATTATATAGATGTCCTGATCTTTGTTAACAGACAATGGTATTATATAGATGTCCTGATCTTTGTTAACAGACATTGGTATTATATAGATGTCCTGACCTCTGTTAACAGACATTGGTGTTATATAGATGTCCTGATCTTTGTTAACATGACATTGGTGTTATATAGATGTCCTGATCTTTGTTAACAGACATTGGTATTATATAGATGTCCTGACCTCTGTTAACAGACCTTGGTGTTATATAGATGTCCTGACCTCTGTTAACAGACATTGGTATTATATAGATGTCCTGATCTTTGTTAACAGACATTGGTATTATATAGATGTCCTGATCTTTGTTAACAGACATTGGTATTATATAGATGTCCTGATCTTTGTTAACAGACATTGGTAATAGATGTCCTGATCTTTGTTAACAGACATTGGTGTTATATAGATGTCCTGATCTTTGTTAACAGACATTGGTATTATATAGATGTCCTGATCTTTGTTAACAGACATTGGTATTATATAGATGTCCTGATCTTTGTTAACAGACATTGGTATTATATAGATGTCCTGATCTTTGTTAACAGACATTGGTGTAATATAGATGTCATGATCTTTGTTAACAGACATTGGTGTTATATAGATGTCCTGATCTTTGTTAACAGACATTGGTATTATATAGATGTCCTGATCTTTGTTAACAGACATTGGTGTAATATAGATGTCATGATCTTTGTTAACAGACATTGGTATTATATAGATGTCCTGATCTTTGTTAACAGACATTGGTATTATATAGATGTCCTGATCTTTGTTAACAGACATTGGTATTATATAGATGTCCTGATCTTTGTTAACAGACATTGGTGTTATATAGATGTCCTGATCTTTGTTAACAGACATTGGTATTATATAGATGTCCTGATCTTTGTTAACAGACATTGGTGTTATATAGATGTCCTCATCTTTGTTAACAGACATTGGTAATAGATGTCCTGATCTTTGTTAACAGACATTGGTATTATATAGATGTCCTGATCTTTGTTAACAGACGTTGGTGTTATATAGATGTCCTGATCTTTGTTAACAGACATTGGTGTTATATAGATGTCCTCATCTTTGTTAACAGACATTGGTGTTATATAGATGTCCTGATCTTTGTTAACAGACATTGGTAATAGATGTCCTGATCTTTGTTAACAGACATTGGTGTTATATAGATGTCCTGATCTTTGTTAACAGACATTGGTATTATATAGATGTCCTGATCTTTGTTAACAGACATTGGTAATAGATGTCCTGATCTTTGTTAACAGATATTGGTAATAGATGTCCTGATCTTTGTTAACAGATATTGGTGTTATATAGATGTCCTGATCTTTGTTAACAGACATTGGTAATAGATGTCCTGATCTTTGTTAACAGATATTGGTATTATATAGATGTCCTGATCTTTGTTAACAGACATTGGTGTTATATAGATGTCCTGATCTTTGTTAACAGACATTGGTGTTATATAGATGTCGTGATCTTTGTTAACAGACATTGGTAATAGATGTCCTGATCTTTGTTAACAGACATTGGTGTTATATAGATGTCCTGATCTTTGTTAACAGACATTGGTGTTATATAGATGTCCTGATCTTTGTTAACAGACGTTGGTGTTATATAGATGTCCTGATCTTTGTTAACAGACATTGGTGTTATATAGATGTCCTGATCTTTGTTAACATGACATTGGTATTATATAGATGTCCTGATCTTTGTTAACAGACATTGGTATTATATAGATGTCCTGATCTTTGTTTACAGACATTGGTGTTATATAGATGTCCTGATCTTTGTTAACAGACATTGGTGTTATATAGATGTCATGATCTTTGTTAACAGACATTGGTGTTATATAGATGTCCTGATCTTTGTTAACAGACCTTGGTGTTATATAGATGTCCTGATCTTTGTTAACAGACATTGGTATTATATAGATATCCTGATCTTTGTTAACAGACATTGGTGTAATATAGATGTCATGATCTTTGTTAACAGACATTGGTGTTATATAGATGTCCTGATCTTTGTTAACAGACATTGGTATTATATAGATGTCCTGATCTTTGTTAACAGACATTGGTATTATATAGATGTCCTGATCTTTGTTAACAGACATTGGTGTTATATAGATGTCCTGATCTTTGTTAACAGACATTGGTATTATATAGATGTCCTGATCTTTGTTAACAGACATTGGTGTTATATAGATGTCCTGATCTTTGTTAACAGACATTGGTGTTATATAGATGTCCTGATCTTTGTTAACAGACCTTGGTATTATATAGATGTCCTGACCTCTGTTAACAGACATTGGTGTTATATAGATGTCCTGATCTTTGTTAACAGACATTGTTAACAGACATTGGTGTTATATAGATGTCCTGGTCTTTGTTAACAGTAACAGACATTGGTGTTATATAGATGTCCTGATCTTTGTTAACAGACATTGGTGTTATATAGATGTCCTGATCTTTGTTAACAGACATTGTTAACAGACATTGGTGTTATATAGATGTCCTGGTCTTTGTTAACAGTAACAGACATTGGTGTTATATAGATGTCCTGATCTTTGTTAACAGACATTGGTGTTATATAGATGTCCTGATCTTTGTTAACAGACTTTGTTAACAGACATTGGTGTTATATAGATGTCCTGATCTTTGTTAACAGACTTTGGTAATAGATGTCCTGATCTTTGTTAACAGACATTGGTGTTATATAGATGTCCTGATCTTTGTTAACAGACATTGGTATTATATAGATGTCCTGATCATTGTTAACAGACGTTCGTGTTATATAGATGTCCTGATCATTGTTAACAGACATTGGTGTTATATAGATGTCCTGATCTTTGTTAACAGACATTGGTGTTATATAGATGTCCTGATCTTTGTTAACAGACATTGGTGTTATATAAATGTCCTGATCTTTGTTAACAGACATTGGTATTATATAGATGTCCTGATCTTTGTTAACAGACATTGGTAATAGATGTCCTGATCTTTGTTAACAGACGTTGGTATTATATAGATGTCCTGATCTTTGTTAACAGACATTGGTGTTATATAGATGTCCTGATCTTTGTTAACAGACATTGGTAATAGATGTCCTGATCTTTGTTAACAGACATTGGTATTATATAGATGTCCTGATCTTTGTTAACAGACATTGGTGTTATATAGATGTCCTGATCTTTGTTAACAGACATTGGTATTATATAGATGTCCTGATCTTTGTTAACAGACATTGGTAATAGATGTCCTGATCTTTGTTAACAGACATTGGTAATAGATGTCCTGATCTTTGTTAACAGACATTGGTGTTATATAGATGTCCTGATCTTTGTTAACAGACTTTGGTAATAGATGTCCTGATCTTTGTTAACAGTAACAGGCTTTTATCTTCCTGTATTCATGAATAATTAATAGCAGTACTTATCTGGAAATAAGCCTGTGCTTGGTAATAAGCTGATCACCTCATAATGTTGGACTGTATCGGTGCAGTTAAATAACACCATACTGATGATGTTACTTCATCATCTTTCAATATAGGACCAGTTTACTTAGAGTAAAAGTTTCTGTCTTGACCCGCAGACCTGTAGAGGGTAGTTTTGTATTTTGACATAAACATCGTCGGAAACCCACAAGACTCTGCTTGGGACACAAATGATAGCTAGAGCAGAGTCTGGTGGGTTTCCGACAATGATATACAATAAGGATTCTACAACTTGAAGACTGATGGTGTTTGAATGATATATGTTATGAACAAATTGCATTTGTATCAGAGTCTATTTAAACATCTATTGAGTATACAAATCTATGTCTGCTGTTACTGATTCAAATTTATAAATATTTAATGAAACTCAGCTATGGGCTGATTGCTAATAAATTTAATCCTTGCTCTCCTGTGATCATTCTGTTACATCTAGTGCTCTCACTTCTATAACATTATTTCCTTTTCTTTCACTGTAATTGGAAATTTCTAAGCTGAAAATTGAATTTTGCAATGTCCCTATTTAATTAAAACTCACCTTTCTAAGCAATCTTATTTTGCTCCAACCTCTCCAAACAAGATTCAAAAATTTAAAAGTCGTTATCTTAGTACTACATTTTTTTTACAGAAATTTGAACATGTGTTGATGAAAAACTGTTTCATTGGTTGCCATAAATCATGAGAATTAAACACATGTAATTGAGAATTTTTTCTTCAAAATTAATTTCCGTTAGCCTTGGCCATATTACTTTATTTCTTCTGAAGCATTTTTTCTTGTAATTTGTACAAATTGGAATATCGTGAGATATTTTGTCCCCAAGATTTTTTTTTTCATTAAATGTAATTTGCTTTAAAATTTATTGCAAACTATATATGGAACAGTATGATAATAAAAGGGTAAGAGCTTTTTTTTTATTGATTTCAGTAGAAATATAATACAGCTATGACGTAAATAATAAAAATTGATATCATTACAGTTTTAACGCTGTGCAGCATTCATTGATTTATATTTGCTGATTAAAAAATTTGGTCGGTATTGCTTCTTTGATAGAAGTTCATATTAAAGTGAGGAAATCTCAGTCATGCTGCAAAGGATTTTTCTTATGTCAACTAAGCTTGGCTATATATAGGGCTATTTCTACAGAACTAAACTATAGTAAGTGTTTATAAAGTCTGGTGTCGCAGGTTTGATTTTCAGTTCATATATACATATGTATATGATCTTAAACAAGTTTTCATTTGATGTGAGATTTTATGAAACAAATCTTAAGTTTCCATTTTTGCGAGGATCAATTGGCAAGCCAGGTGCCAGATGGCTCATCAAGGAAGAACATTTTAATATCAAAATTTTGAATTCTTCTTGTTGGAATTCAAAGTTGGTACTGCTTCATCCTGTCATCTATGTAGTGTTGAAATCTTCATCATGTCATCTATGTAGTGTTGAAATCTTAATCCTGTCATCTATGTACTGTTGAAATCTTCATCATGTCATCTATGTTGTGTTAAATCTTCATCCTGTCATCTATGTACTGTAGTGTTGAAATCTTCAACCTGTCATCTATGTTGTGTTAAATCTTCATCCTGTCATCTATGTACTGTAGTGTTGAAATCTTCAACCTGTCATCTATGTACTGTAGTGTTGAAATCTTCATCATGTCATCTATGATGTGTTAAATCTTCATCCTGTCATCTATGTACTGTAGTGTTGAAATCTTCAACCTGTCATCTATGTTGTGTTAAATCTTCATCCTGTCATCTATGTACTGTAGTGTTGAAATCTTCAACCTGTCATCTATGTAGTGTTGAAATCTTCATCCTGTCATCTATGTAGTGTTGAAATCTTCATCATGTCATCTATGTACTGTAGTGTTGAAATCTTCATCATGTCATCTATGTACTGTAGTGTTGAAATCTTCATCATGTCATCTATGTACTGTTGAAATCTTCATCATGTCATCTATGTAGTGTTGAAATATTCATCCTGACATATATGTAGGGTTGAAATCTTCATCATGTCATCTATGTACTGTAGTGTTGAAATCTTCATCATGTCATCTATGTAGTGTTGAAATCTTCATCCTGTCATCTATGTAGTGTTGAAATCTTCATCCTGTCATCTATGTAGTGTTGAAATCTTCATCATGTCATCTATGTAGTGTTGAAATCTTCATCATGTCATCTATGTAGTGTTGAAATCTTCATCATGTCATCTATGTAGTGTTGAAATCTCCATCCTGTCATCTATGTACTGTAGTGTTGAAATCTTCATCCTGTCATCTATGTAGTGTTGAAATCTTCATCCTGTCATCTATGTACTGTAGTGTTGAAATCTTCATCATGTCATCTATGTAGTGTTGAAATCTTCATCCTGTCATCTATGTAGTGTTGAAATCTTCATCCTGTCATCTATGTACTGTAGTGTTGAAATCTTCATCATGTCATCTATGTAGTGTTGAAATCTTCATCATGTCATCTATGTACTGTAGTGTTGAAATCTTCATCATGTCATCTATGTAGTGTTGAGATCTTCATCCTGTCATCTATGTAGTGTTGAAATCTTCATCCTGTCATCTATGTAGGGTTGAAATCTTCATCCTGTCATCTATGTAGTGTTGAAATCTTCATCCTGTCATCTATGTAGTGTTGAAATCTTCATCCTGTCATCTATGTAGTGTTGAAATCTTCATCCTGTCATCTATGTAGTGTTGAAATCTTCATCATGTCATCTATGTACATGTACTGTAGTGTTGAAATATTCATCCTGACATATATGTAGGGTTGAAATTGTCATCATGTCATCTATAAGTGTTGAAATCTTCATCATGCCACCTATTTGTAGTATTGAAATCTTCATTCTGTCTTCTGTGTAGTATTGAATTCTTCATCATGTCATCTATTTAGTGTTGAAATCTTCATCTTGGACACTGTTTATACATCTGTAATTTTAAAATTTCTGTGTTACCAAATGAACACATGCAGTAATATGAATTGATTAAGAACATTCTACAGTAATATGTGATGTAAAAATCATCTGTTGGAATAGCTTTGCGAAACAAATTTATGAATCTAAAAAAAAAAAACAAAGGAAAAATTCTTACTCTGAAAATCAGTTTAATGGAAACAAAGCACAGGAATTGTGGGCAGAGATCAATGTCATGTTCATTGTATTTTTATATTGAAAACAAAAGTACTTCCCGCCTCTTTCATAAAGAGATCTGGCGCCACCCCTGGTAGATCTTGTAAGATTGGTCAGGGGATAACCAACTGCAGCATGGCGGGCAATATACAGTAATATACAATACATGTACCCATAAAAAAGCCCAATAAAAGAATTTCAAAGGGTCATAATTAGATTTAGTTTTATATGTTATCCTTAAATACAAATCTAGTGCATATGAAGCTTTTGTCAACATGCAATTTTGCATTTAATTTTAAGTTTGCATGTATTTGTCAAATTTGGTTGTTGCTAGAATTAAAAAAAAAAAATGTACACAATCACTTTATTTGGTAGAGTAGATATGTACTGGGATAAAATCTTTCTTATTCGCCCACAATAACAGTATTATGCCTAGATCACACAGGAGCGTCTTAGCTAAACTACGATGTGGAAGTTTGCCACTATGTATAGAGACTGGTCGCTATTTTAAACCTGCAATACAATTATGTGATAGACTGTGTACATATTGTAAATCTAAATCTGTTGAATCTGAAATTCATTTTTTATGCGAATGTGATTATTATAATGAATTCCGGGAATCTTTTTTTATAAAGGCTAATGACATCTCATCAGATTTTTTAGATATGTGTTCGGAAGATAAATTTATATTTTTAATGAATGAGGCATCTCTGCAGTGTTTTATAGCTAGAACAGTGTTTTTATGTATGAGAAAACGTCGTTCTTTTAATCATGATTGATTTGTGTTAATACTGTATATTAATTTCTGTGTCTCGTAAGCCAAATACTGGCTGGGCATTTTATAAATCATGCATTGTTTTAGTTGAAACTATTATGTATGTATTTTAAAATGTGTGACACGCTAATAAAATATTTATTATTATTATTATTATTATTTAAAAGTTATGTTTGCTCTATTACCATGTAATGCCGAATGTATTTTTCTCCCACATGAAGCTCCAATCATGATCATTTAATTAAAAGAGTTATTAACGGTACAACCAGACCGACACCTACACAGAAGAGCTGCCATGTACATCTTCTTTTACCCTCATGTACGTGTCATTAAACTAAGACTTTTATATATAAAGTTGATCTGTGTAAACGAATCTATCAAGGTCATGATGACATAATAATCTAAAAAGCTATATTAATACAACTTATTACAGACGATTGAAGTATTCAATCAGGAAATTGAATTTTAAAGTAAATCATATGTACTTTCTGGAATACTGCCAGCTTTATTTTCAGAAAAAAATAAGTAATTAACTGTGTAATTTGAACTGAAAGACAATCTTCCTTGAAAGAATACAAATGTGATTAAATTTGCATTTTGCAAATTAAGACTTCAGTTAAAACAAAGAAGGTATGTTAACAGTAAGAAATACCATGTGAGGAGAAGGGTATTAACATTTGGTGAAGGCAGGATTTCCAGAAGGTAATGGTTCAATGAGCATGTTACTTATAACGGGATCAATTTTATTGTCTTTAATTTGCAAGAATGTATGTGTAATAGAGTGCATGATTAATTAAATTTAAATCACTGCCTTCGCTAGGGATCATACCCGGGACCTCTGGCTTAAGTCTTACGCTCAATCAAACAAGCTATAGAGAAGTTCTCTCAAGGCGAGCGATACATTGGGCTATAGTATTTACCAGGGTTACATAATCTCATCCTCAAGTTTCCAGGGGTTACAGTGATGTAACTGCTAATGTACCAGAGCCCATGATGAATTGATCTAAATCACTACCTCTGCTAGGAATCAACCTGTTAATGTTCTTTTGTTATTTCAATCATGTTAAAGTGTTAAAAAAATCATCCTAATTCCCTACAAGTTTGGACAAAAAAGTGCACCTGGAAAATTAAGAGAAAAAGTGCTTGAATTTTGGTATGAAAATCTGTATGAACCATCGTCAAGGGAGACCATAACATCGGTTACATTAAGTGAAGTTATCGTTTAGTTCATTTTAGCCTGACAGATCTAGAGTTGTATTGGAATACAACGTATTCTGTTACTGCTGAGGGAAGTAATATATAACGTAGCAAGGAGACTTCGTGTGAAGGCATTGCAACTGTCCAGGATGAGCCTCGACTTATTTTAATGAAATATAAAATGTATCAATTTTCATGCATCAGAAGATTTCCTTAATATATGGTGTTCATGCTGCACAATTGTCATCAAATTAATGTGATTCTAAATATTCACTGGAAAATGCTTCAGATTTGAAAGTCTCCTTAATACATGAAGGGGATCTGTCAATAAAGGGACTGTAGATTTCTCTCTATATAGAAAGCCCAAAGTTCAGCCATGTATTTGCTAAACAAAAGTACTATACATTTAGCCAGACGTATTCTGGTACACAGATATTCAGTACTTGAGGAAGAGCAGTCATTTACTTTACCAAACTGTTACTGCGATAGCCTTTCTGCAATTATATAATGAAAACACTATAAAGTGAACTTTTGCACTTTTTCATAGACAGTTTCCAATTAAAGATTGGGTTGTTTCCTTGTCAGAATTGCTTTTGTAGTGCAAACTTTAATTAGTAATTTTGTGGATTGGGAAATAATGGAAGGTTTTAACCCACACTGTTACAGGGAAAATTCTATTTTCTAAATTAAAGACAGTATTCATTTTCTGAGGAAACAGCAACAAACACAGTCTTTGTTGCCTTGGTCTATGAACATAAGTGACAAGCACAATCTTTGGCAAGACCAGCAATGCTGTGGTCTGTGAACTGTGATAAACACAATCATTATACCCCCACAACGAAGTTAGGGGGGGTATACTGGAATCAGGTTTTCCGTCCGTCTGTCTGTATAGACACATTTTGTCCGGACAACTCCTCCTAAACCGATGGGCCGATTCCAATGAAACTTCACACACATAATAATGCTTATGTGTAGATGTGCATGCCATTTTTTCCCCCTCAAAATTATGGTTGCTATGGCAACTGGTCACTATAAACTGGTTTTCCGATAAGAACCATAACTTTAAGTTTGTCCAGACAACTCCTCCAAACCGAAGGGCCGATTTCAATGAAACTTCACACAAATATATAGGACCATGTGTAGATGTGCATGCCACTTTCTTTTTCTCAAAATTATGGTTGCTATGGCAACTGGTCACTATAAACAGGTTTTCCGATAAGAACCATAACTTTAAGTTTGTCCGGACAACTCCTCCTAAACCGAAGGGCCGATTTCAATGAAACTTCATACAAATATAGAGGACCATATGCAGATGTGCATCTCACTTTATTTTTCTCAAAATTATGGTTGCTATAGCAACTGGTCACTATAAACAGGTTTTCTGATAAGAACCATAACTTTAAGTTTGTCCGGACAACTCCTCCTAAACCGAAGGGCCGATTTCAATGAAACTTCACACAAATATATAGGACCATATGCAGATGTGCATCTCACTTTCTTTTCCTCAAAATTATGGTTGCTATGGCAACTGGTCACTATATTACTGGGTTATCTTAGTTAGCCTCCTGCTCTAATTAAGAGTTCCTATTCACCATTGACTCGTGCAGATTGCGGGGGTATAAGTCAGCCATCCTGGCGACAGTTCTAGTTTTTGTGACCAGCATTGCTGTGGTCTGTGAACTGTGACAAACACAATCTTTTTTGTGACCAGCTTTTATATGCAGCAATGCTGTGGTCTGTGAACAGCGATAAACACAAATATTTTTGACACCAGCATTGCTGTGGTTTAACGTCTTTTGTTGAAACCAGGAATGCTGTGGTCTATGAAAGAATCATGTTATGTCTGTAATAAAGTTGAAATAGTGATGCAGTGTATAAACTGAGTGAAGTTGTTCATAATACAAGGAAAGGTATCAAGACATCTTAGATTATTAATTAAAAGTGCATCTGACAAACACTTCTTCTTGCCGCCCAAGAGCCAGTAAGGGACATGTAATACCCATTGTGCTTGTTAGGTCACCTGAGATGAAGTCTCAGCTGACCTATTGCAATGGCCTTTTGTCCATCGTCGTGCATCATGTGGTGTGCGTCATCGTCGTCCGTCATAAACAATTTAAATTTTCAACTTCTTCTCCAAAACCGCTTGACCAAAATCAATGAAATTTGGTAGGAAGCTCTCATGGCCGTAGGTGAATTATATGGTCCCAATCCCCTGGGAGCCTGAGGAGCGGAGCCAAAAAGGGTCAAATTGACTAAAATTTAAAAAATCTTCTCCTCAACTCCCAGATTTGGTAGAATCAAATACTCTTCACAGATAAAAAGTTATTAAGGTCCTTTACCAAAATTGTGAATTTCATGACCCTGGGGTCTCATATTTTCCCCTGGGGAGGGGGTAAAGTTAACTACAGTTTATATAGGGAAATCACATTTTTGAGCATTATTTGTTCCAATTGCCTTTGGAAATAATGCAAATTACATTAGAATTATCAGTATGGGATGCCTGTTATCAACTACATGTATATTGGCACTGACTGACCCCAAGGGGCTTATGGGCGGGGCTAAAAAGGGTCAGATTAACTGAAATTTCAAGAAACTTCTTCTCAAGACCTAAATAAGGTAGAATCAAATATACTTCATACATGTATATTGAAGGGTCTTTAGGTGCTTTACCAAAATTGTGAATTTCATGACCCTGGGGTCTCACGTTTGCCCCTTGGGAGGGGGTAAAGTTTACTTTAGTTTATATAGGGAAATCACGTTTTTGACTATCATTTGTTTGATTTCCATCAGAATTCATTCTTACTTTGTAAACATTATCAGCATTGGATGACAGCTGGATAGTATGCATATGTTGGCCCCAACTGACCCCTGGGCTGATGGGCGGGGCCAAAAAGGTTCAATTAAATTAACTTTAATACTTCAAAACTCAGGTGACCGTTTTGTTCTTCTAATTCCGCAATCCTCTGTCTTTTGTTGGAATATTTGTTGCCTATTTTTCTGATATCATTTTAGAGTTTGGTATTGGATGATGCCTTGTGAATTAAGTATCAGATTGGTGCAGTTCCCAAACATTCAAAATTAAACTGTTTCAATAAGTCCATCTACTGTTGTTAATAATGCCTTAAAATTATCAGAATCACCATAAAATCTTAACATTCATATAATGTTAGTCATTTTAGGTGAAATTATTAGGTTTGTGAGAGAGATCAGCTGACTATGGCAGGTCACTGATCAAATTTTTGAAACTAGGTAGTGTAATTTTAGTGTCTTAATAATGTGTTTTTCTGAACGAATCTTTCATCACTCCTGTTTGAACACAAACTACAGAACTGCAGTCTGAACGATCGAAATCACTCATGTGGAACCTATTTGGATGTTCCGGTTACTTACAGTATCAGGGGATTTGTACCACTAATGTCTGCATGGTGTACATTGATGATGGACGGCCAGATATTGGATATCATTGGAATTCCTCGTAAAATTACCACATTTCATCTGTAAAATTCCAATTAGATATCATTGAAATTCCTTGTAAAATTACCACATTTCATCTGTAAAATTCCCATTAGATGTCATTGGAATTCCTCGTAAAATTACCACATTTCATCTGTAAAATTCCCATTAGATATCATTGAAATTCCTCGTAAAATTACCACATTTCATCTGTAAAAGTCCCATTAGATGTCATTGGAATTCCTCGTAAAATTACCACATTTCATCTGTAAAATTTCCATTAGATGTCATTGAAATTCCTCGTAAAATTACCATATTTCATCTGTAAAATTTCCATTAGATATCATTGGAATTCCTCGTAAAATTACCATATTTCATCTGTAAAATTTCCATTAGATATCATTGGAATTCCTCGTAAAATTACCACATTTCATCTGTAAAATTCCCAAACACTATTGTAGGATGTATTTCAAATTGAAATGTGAAAGTGAATTTGTACAAAATGTATGTCTTTAATATGTAAAACTCATAAAATCTCCACGATGTCTTGTAAGACAAAATACAAATGAATGGTATGTTTGAAGTAGGAAAGGAATTGATCCAATTCTAAATCCAATAACTAGATCCTGTGAGTGAGCAATTTTCAATATTATTTCCGTCGCCTGTTAAAACAAACACTTGAGTAGCTGTGATATTGCAGATTTGACACCTTGTCACCATAAAGCTTGGTTTCGGAAATCAATTTCAGTGTAATATCCAGTTTGTTTTCAATCTATTTTTCAAAGATAAAACCAGATGAATTATGTCAAGTTTGAAGTAAAACAGGCTCTTGCTTTTGGAAATTACAATGTAAACCATAGTAATATTGGAATCCCAAGAATATATTTGCTGAAAATTTTTAAACATGGCATTAACTAACTGAAATTGCAAACTCCTTCATTGATTCTGTGATTTGGAGTTGCTCATTCATTGGATAGCATGCCATTCATCCTTATGTCAAATAAATAAAGTACTAAATAAATAAACAGGAAGAAGATCCCTGGGTGAAAGAAACAAAACATTTTGCATAGATTACGATTAGTGGGGAATAGAGCTGCGTTAATTTTATGTTTTAAATGACTACGTATATACAATGTACTCTGTTCTTGTGGATGAGGAGGTTTAAATATGGTGATGCTTTCAAAGAGCCATGGGGATACTTATGGTCTTTGTTGGAGCATTACATGTACTAAATATACCATTAGGGGAGGATCAAGATAATTTTTCAAATTAAAAGACTTCTCCCAGAGTATAGTTAGATGGATTTTAACCAAATGCCAACTGAAGCCTGACTACTTCCGCAGCATGTATTTTGTGAACAGGTCATAAATGCGAAATGGAACATTTCAGATATTGAATGATATCCATGAACTTTTCATGAATTTATGTTCATAACCTGTAGATAATCAGTGCAATTGTATTGAAATAAAACTGAACTGACAAAAAGTCACTTAAATTGGTAAAACAAACATGTATTTGGATTAAGGAGATGGGAATAAAAAACCCAGACTATAGTGGAAATAAATCAATATGATATGGCCAACATAGTTAAGATTTGGGATTTGATAAAGATGTTAAGAGTAATGATTAAAATCACTACTTACATGGTAACTTACAGCTTATCTTCAGAAAACAATATTTATAAATTTTGATATTGTGCATGTGCTTTGATATGACTGGGAGGTGTATGTGTAATAGAAAATTATGTTACAAAAAAATGCAATACGATTCCTATATCATGTCATGCATATAGCACTTATTCCCGATTTCTGTTTGTTTGTTTTTGTTTAACATCCAATTAACAGCCAGGGTCATTTAAGGACGTGCCAGGTTTTGGAGGTGGAGGAATCCGGAGTACCCGGAGAAAAACCACCGGCCTACGGTCAGTACCTGGCAACTGCCCCACGTAGGTTTCGGTCAGTACCTGGCAACTGCCCCACATAGGTTTCAAACTCGCAACCCAGTGGTGGAGGGCTAGTGATAAAGTGTCGGGACACCTGAAATACTCGGCCACCGCGGCCCCTTTCCGATTTCTCCCAGGAACTATAGCTGTTTTAGATAATGTTGAAGATTTTCTTCAGTTTAGACCAGACAACCTTAAATTTCAGTTTACAAAATGAAAATGTAAAAAATGGTTATATCCTGGAGTGAATCTAAAAGTTAAGACATGTTTGTTTGGCTGATGAGGATGACTGTTACTGATAAAATTGGTGACACATGAATAATATTTAGATTTGGCTGCTACAGTGAAATCTACAGTGTTGTTTGAAGCCCAAGGACATAACATATTGCCAGGTTTTAGGCGACCCTAAGAAGCTAGGATCTTCGATCTGTTACATGGTAGTCTCTGGCGGTGAATGGATTATCTGACAGACGATGGAATCTAGTTCATTCGAAGCAAAACGTTTTCATTGATTCAGCTCCATTCAGCTCCCATAACTGGTGTTCATCATTACAAAATAATGTTGTAGAGCAAAAATTGCATTACTACATCTTCCAAACAGGGGGGGAAATCATTAACTTCAAATTCCTGGTTTTCAGCAGAATGTCATTTAGATTCCTTTTCAGCAGTTTTATCATTGGTGTTTGGGGTTAATGTGTACATGATTGTAAAAATAATGATGCAGAAAATTGGAAGACAATAATTGCAGATTAAATGTTCTTTTAAATTGTCATATATTGTGATTTTTTTGCAATCTAGAATAATTTTCACGATACACTTTCCATAATTACAAACTTATTTACTAAGAAAATTGTCTGTTTATGTTTATCTGTATATGTAACCTGTAGTTTACCTGTATATGTAACCTGTAGTTTACCTGTATGTGTTACCTGTAGTTTACCTGTATGTGTAACCTGTAGTTTACCTGTATAATGAACCTGTAGTTTACCTGTATGTGTAACCTGTAGTTTACCTGTATGTGTAACCTGTAGTTTACCTGTATGTGTAACCTGTAGTTTACCTGTATGTGTAACCTGTAGTTTACCTGTATGTGTAACCTGTAGTTTACCTGTATATGTAACCTGTAGTTTACCTGTATGTGTAACCTGTAGTTTACCTGTATGTGTATATGTAACCTGTAGTTTACCTGTATATGTAACCTGTAGTTTACCTGTATATGTAACCTGTAGTTTACCTGTATATGTAACCTGTAGTTTACCTGTATATGTAACCTGTAGTTTACCTGTATGTGTAACCTGTAGTTTACCTGTATGTGTTACCTGTAGATGACCTGTATGTGTTACCTGTAGTTTACCTGTATGTGTTACCTGTAGTTTACCTGTCTGTAGTTTACCTCTATGTATAACATGTAGTTTAAGACTCAGGTGACCGTTAAGGCCCTTGGGCCTCTTGTATGTTTAATAGATTACCTTTTTTTTTTTATTTTGACATATGAAAGTCTATCATTAGATGACTCTGTTTATTAACATCTTAAGAATGTTTATTATAATAGGAGTTTCTGCAGCTGATTGATGTGAAATCTATAATGGTGACTTTAATCAACTATATACACCACACTCGTTTGTGTAGTTTTAAGGGGCATCTAAACAGTAAATCCAGTCAAAACAGTGATATTTTACAAACCTATAAATCCCTACTTTGGTGCGATGTAACCAACAACTTGATGAACTTTTAGTATGTATCATGGCAAACCGTGGGACTTGTTGTTGACATGTAATGTTTTTAAGCTGTTTGTAAATTTCAACAAATCATATGAAAAATGCATGTTTCAGTGGGACATAATTAGTTCATTTGTATCGCACATACTGCACAAACTAGCCATGTCGATCGTCACAAGTGTCTAAAGCACAAAATAAGAGCATTGGTTTGACCAAATTTGACTTTATTATACATGTGTATAAACACTGTTTTTATTTGATAAGGAGGTGTGCTACAGACACTTTTTTCAGGCTTGGTCATTTGTGTGACTTAGAATTATTCCATGCTACATCATACCACAAAGTAACTCTACAGAAGAAACTGATAGCATCTACAGCAAATCATTGGTGATTATAAGCAACTACTTGTCCTCACAAACATTTTGGTATATGTTACATGACTTACACTATACTATACTATAACATCTCAGCTAGACTGGCCACCAGACAAAAAGTTGTGTTAACAATTACCAAGCTAAATTCTAATACTAGATTATCTGCCCTTAGTTTGAAACTCTAGAATCAGACATATCCTAGGGACCAAAATCATAAAGCTCAATTTTATTTATAATTGTAATATTCTAGAGTCTACATCTCATTTGAAGGGCAGCAATAGCTCTGTCAGCAAATCATCAGTCTGTATGAGTTGTTCAGGGCGCTTTCTGCTTCTCACAAAGGCTGAAATCCTACTTTACCAACCCAACACGTTTGCTTGGAATAGCATGTGATGGGCCTCCCATAGGCTGCTTCAAGCCACTGTAAAGATCGAGTCTCCACCTCAAAATTCCACCCTTTCTGCAAACAAGTGACCCTTCACCTCGGATCAAGCGTCCAGTCATCTCTGTTCTAGGTGGTAATGTGAGACAGCATATGTAATTGGTGTTATAACACTTAAATGTAACAGAGTGAGTAGTCACTTTATACATAGGGAAAGGTCACCTCAGACGAAGTCTCGATGACCAAAAGGACCAGGTCATGATATGTGGGATAGTAGCATGTTGGGATGAATGGCTGCCCAGTTTCTTTAAATAGATGACCTTAACTTACTTTCAAGGTCGTAGGAGACAAATGTGTTAAAATATGTTTAAACAACTTCTTCTAAAAAACCAAAGCCCAGATTTCTTGATATTGTGCAAATTGTATGCTAGAATGAAGGGGTACAAATTATTCAAATAAATGATCTTGATTTACTTTCAAGATCAAGATGATAGTCAATTGTCTATATAAATTATTCCTTCTTAATAATTGTTCTGAAGTGATTTTTTTGGGCCATCTTTCAAGTTTGTTCAAATGAATAATATATTTAACCTTCTTTCAAAGTCACATGGTTCATTAATGTGTTAAAATCTTCAGATGACTTCTTAATAACCCATAGATCCAGGGTCATGATATTGGGCAAGAAATATGCTGCAGTGAATTCAGGCTACCAATTTTGTTTGATTGAATGACCTTGACCTACGTTTCAAGGCAACAGGGTCAAATGTTTGGAAAAACTAATCTTAAAAACAAAATGACAATCTAGAACTCAAGTGATTGGTAAGACCGCATGGACCTCTTGTTTATCAAACTGCCCCGCCTATCTATTCCGACATATTCTTGGATAGAAATTTGTCAAATTTGACAGAATATTGGAGAACAAGTGCCTGATGGATTCTCACAGTTCAGTAGAAATACTGGAGAATATTGTGGGCATTATTTTCTGTATTGTTTGTTTACAATTAGAAATTAAATGTGATATTGAAACTCATACAATGTATATTTTATTTTAGTAATTAGTATGCGAAGATAAAAAACCTCAGGCTTAACATGTAACCAGCAGACTGAAAACAGTCACGGCTTTCTTCACAATAAGTCTGTCAAGGGCATCCAGAAATGACAAACTATCTTTAACAATTGATAAGGAAACAATTACAGGCTGTCGATCTCCACACTAATAAGATTTATTAATCTTTTAAGCATGCATCCATTATATTGATAATTTTAATGGGAATAACCAATCTATGTCAAGGTCTTAATTTGTCTAGGCCACATTTAAAAATTTGTCTTGACCCCATTTTTTAGAACTTGTCTAAGCCACATATTTTAATTTGTCTAAGCCACATATTTACAATTTCATATGTGGGTTTCCCTTGGTGATTAGTTATGCATATTGCATTTTGAGACCAATCGGAAAACAACATGGCCGACAGGCAGCCATCTTGGATTTTGATAATTGAAGTTTGTTATCGCTATTTCTGAGAAAGTACTGAAGGGATCTTTCTCAAATTTCATATGTAGGTTCCCCTTGGTGCCTAGTTATGCATATTGCATTTTGAGACCAATCGGAAAACAACATGGCCGACAGGCAGCCATCTTGGATTTTGACAATTGAAGTTTGTTATCGCTATTTCTGAGAAAGTACTAAAGGGATCTTTCTCAAATTTGATATGTAGGCTCCCCTTGGTGCCTAGTTATGCATATTGAATTTTGAGACCAATCGGAAAACAACATGGCCACCAGGCAGCCATCTTGGATTTTGATAATTGAAGTTTGTTATCGCTATTTTTCAGAAAGTACTGTAGGGATCTTTCTCAAACATTTTTGTAAGTTCCCCTTGGTGCCTAGTTATGCGTATTGCATTTTGAGACCAATCGGAAAACAACATGGCCGACAGGCAACCATCTTGGATTTTGACAATTGAAGTTTGTTATCGCTATTTATCAGAAATTGCTGAAGGGATCTTTCTGAAATTTCATTTGTAGGTTGCCCTCTGTGCCTAGTTATGCATATTGGATTTTTAGACCAGTCAGAAAACAACCTGCCCGACAGGCAGCCATCTTGTATTTTGACAATTGAAGTTTGTTATCGCTATTTTACAGAAGGTACTGAAGGGATCTTTCTCAAATTTCATATGTAGGTTCCCCTTGGTCCCTGGTGTTGCATTTTGGGACCAATCCGAAAACAACAGACAGCCATTATTGCTAAATCTTAAATTTTTAGCCCACCATCATCAGATGGTGGGCTATTCAAATCGCCCTGCGTCCGTGGTCCGTGGTCCGTCCGTCCGTCCGTCCCTCCGTCCGTCCTTCCCTCCGTAAACAATTCTTGTTATCGCTAATCCTCAGAGAGTACTGAAGGGATCTTTCCCAAATTTCATATGTGGGTTCCCCTTGGTGCCTAGTTATGCATATTGCATTTTGAGACCAATCGGAAAACAACATGGCCGACAGGCAGCCATCTTGGATTTTGACAATTGAAGTTTGTTATCGCTATTTCTGAGAAAGTACTGAAGGGATCTTTCTGAAATTTCATATCTAGGCTTCCCTTGGTGCCTAGTTATACATATTGCATTTTGAGACCAATCGGAAAACAACATGGCCGACAGGCAGCCATCTTGGATTTTGACAATTGAAGTTTGTTATCGCTATTTCTGAGAAAGTACTGAAGGGATCTTTCTGAAATTTCATATCTAGGCTTCCCTTGGTGCCTAGTTATACATATTGCATTTTGAGACCAATCGGAAAACAACATGGCCGACAGGCAGCCATCTTGGATTTTGATAATTGAAGTTTGTTATCGCTATTTCTGAGAAAGTACTGAAGGGATCTTTCTCAAATTTCATATGTAGGCTTCCCTTGGTGCCTAGTTATGCATATTGCATTTTGAGACCAATCGGAAAACAACATGGCCGACAGGCAGCCATCTTGGATTTTGATAATTGAAGTTTGTTATCGCTATTTCTGAGAAAGTACTGAAGGGATCTTTCTCAAATTTCATATGTAGGTTCCCCTTGGTGCCTAGTTATGCATATTGCATTTTGAGACCAATCGGAAAACAACATGGCCGACAGGCAGCCATCTTGGATTTTGACAATTGAAGATTGTTATCGCTATTTCTCAGAAACTTATGAAGGGATCTTTCTGAAATTTCATATGTAGATTCCCCTTGGTGCCTAGTTATGCATATTGCATTTTGAGACCAATTGGAAAACAACATGGCCGACAGGCAGCCATCTTGGATTTTGACAATTGAAGTTTGTTATCGCTATTTCTCAGATATTTATGAAGGGATCTTTCTGAAATTTCATATGTAGGTTTCCCTCGGTGCCTAGTTATGCATATTGCATTTTGAGACTAATCTGAAAACAACATGGCCGACAGGCAGCCATCTTGGATTTTGACAATTGAAGTTTGTTATCGCTATTTCTCAGAAAGTACTGAAGGGATCTTTCTGAAATTTCATATGTAGGTTCCCCTCTGTGCCTAGTTATGCATATTGCATTTTGAGACTATTCGGAAAACAACATGGCCGACAGGCAGTCATCTTGGATTTTGACAATTGAAGTTTGTTATCGCTATTTCTGAGAAAGTACTGAAGGGATCTTTCTCAAATTTCATATGTAGGTTTCCCTCAGTGCGTAGTTATGCATATTGCATTTTGAGACCAATCGAAAAACAACATGGCCGACAGGCAGCCATCTTGGATTTTGACAATTGAAGATTGTTATCGCTATTTATCAGAAATTGCTGAAAGGATCTTTCTGAATTTCATTTGTAGGTTGCCCTCTGTGTCTAGTTATACATATTGGATTTTGAGACCAGTCAGAAAACAACCTGGCTGACAGGCAGCCATCTTGTATTTTGAAAATTGAAGTTTGTTATCGCTATTGTACAGAAGGTACTGAAGGGATCTTTCTCAAATTTCATATGTAGGTTCCCCTTGGTCCCTGGTATTGCATTTTGGGACCAATCGGAAAACAACATGGCCGACAGACAGCCATTATCGCTAAATCTTAAATTTTATATATAGGTTCCCCTTGTTTGAAAAGTACTAGATCTAGAGGGCTGTTTCTGAATTTACACAGATTAGTAAGACTTAGAAGAAGGGAAAAGTAGAGAAAAGATCAATCTGACATGGAACCTATAAAGATCATTCAATGGTGGGCGCCAAGATCCCTCTGGGATCTCTTGTTTATAGAGGTTCCTCTTGTTTGAAAAGTACTAGAGGGCTGTTTCTGAATTTACACAGATTAGTAAGACTTAGAGGAAGGGAAAAGTAGAGAAAAGATCAATCTGACATGGAACCTATAAAGATCATTCAATGGTGGGCGCCAAGATCCCTCTGGGATCTCTTGTTATTCATGTTATGATTTTTGTATTAAGTCTTTAATTATTTGCATGTGATATTATGTACTTATTGATATAATTTTATGCAGAAAATAAGAATAAAAGAAAAAAGATGAAAACTGAAAAAAAAAAACTGTTTAAAATTGAATGACCTTAACCTACCTGAAGATCGACAACTATATGAAGTATTACGGGCCTATAGACATTACATATATTCCAGGTCAGCAATTTCTTCTACTGTATAGGAAATCATGTGATAATGGCTGAGGGAATCGATCCCTAAGAGTCATGACATCTAGTGTTGATTCACGGCTTCCTGTCTATTTTTAACAGTAACAAATGAGAGATTTATACTTCAAAGGCCATCTCTTAATGATTTCAAGTTGCTAAATAATTAATTGTTTGCGTAAGCAACGATATCTCTGGTGAAATCTGAATAACCAAGTAAGAAAAAAATTATTTCCAGAAATCTTTAGACTAAATGGGTCTTAATCTCGCTCTTAATTTCAATGATAACATTCAATTGTTTACGACTGGACTCCGATAATTTGTATATTTGTAAATCTGTGTGTTTCTTGTTATAATTGCACACACCTTGACTGAATTTGGAGAAGGGTAGAAATGATTATGTTATTTTTACATATAGAAATAAATGAATGGTTTGTTGTAATAATGAAACATTAGGTACAGGAAGTGGGCTTTTGTAAGTGTGCGATACAGGCCCCATGGGCCTCTTGTTTAAGTGTGCGATCCACTAATATAAAGAGACTCTGATAACTTTACATTTATTATATTTTTCAGCTTTTTGAATAGAAAAATGTATATTTTATCACATTAACAAATAATTAAATACATACATTTGTGTATGTAGCCTTTATACATATTAATTTTTTTGCATCCAGATTTTATCAAAGTTAGACTGCTACACTAATGAATGAGCTCTACCCGCAATATTACCATCACAGTACTAAATAAGATACCCATATTACAAAAACAATTTCTTACAAAATCTAAATATGTTTACTACATAATGAGGTAGCATCTTGATCACCCTATTTACATATAAAGATCAACGTATCATTGGGTCTAACAACACAATTCAGTTTAAACGAATTTAGATGATCAGGAGAGGCAGACCTCTGAATAATTGTTGGAGTAAGCTACAACCATTACATAATGTATATGTATGGTAATACAGCTGACCATGTCAAGCTTATTAATAAAACTGGCCGATAATCATGTAGGGATGATTCCTTAATGAGGTAGTACAGTAATTGGAGACTAGTCATTTCCTGTTTGAACATGAATGTTACAGTTCCTAGTTAATAGTTTGGTGTTAGCCATAGGAGATTTTCAGCCCTTTCTCTCAAATTGGTTGACAAGTTTACATAATATTATAATTTCCTGTCTGACATGAGCTGAATTGTGGTAATCACTGTCCAGCTGTCTGTCTGTCCATCCCACATTTTATTGACTGCTTCACCGGAAACTTGGTCAAGATGTTCAGCTCACAAAAAATGTTCACTCAGCTTAAGTGTCAAGGTCAAAAGTCAAGGACATCAGGTTCAAAGCTCAAGGTCAGATTTTGCATTTTTTCACTAACACTGATAAACATTTTTTTATGACACTTTGAAGCAATGTTTGTTGGAATTTAACAAGGAGTCAACTGACAAAAGGTGAAGGTCACATGGTCAAGTGTCAAGGTCAAAGTTTGTATCTCTTCACTGATGAACATTTTGTTATGATATGTCATGAAGCAAAGATGTTCACAATCAAACAAGGGGTCTACTTAACAGAGGTCAAGGTCATTGTGTCAGAGGTTAAGGTCACTGGGTAAGTGGTGAAGGTCAAATTTTGTAGCTTTTCTCTAAAGAACGTTTTGTTTGAACAGCAAAAGGCAGTGTTTGTTAGATTGAACAAGGAGTGATTTGACCAAAGGTCAAGATTACAAAGTCAAAGATTAAAGTGAAAGTTTGTAGCTTAACACTCGGATGTACATTTTGTAAAGACACTACATTATGATGCAATGTTTCCTGGATTTCAACAAGGAGTCAGCAGAACAAAGCTCTGGTCATTAGGTCAAAGGTCAATTATGAATATATATCTTTCCACTGATGAATAATTTGTTATGATGCTTTGACGAAATGTTGGTTAAAATTACAGAAGGAGAAATGTATAAAGGTCAATGTCACAGGGACAAAGGTCTAGGTCACTTGGTCTAACTTGGCAATGTTACTTTTTGTAAATTTTTACTGATGAACATTTTGCTATGACATTTTGAAGTAATTTGGTCAGGATTTGACAGAGAGTCAACTGACCAAAGGTCAACGTCAATAAGTCAAAGCTCAAATTCAATTATTTTATCATTTTAACAAGGAATCAACTGTCCTTAGGTGTCAAGGTGCAATTTTGTATATTTTCACTGATGAACTTTTTGTGATGACATTATGAGGTCAAGTTAGTTGGAATTTAACAAGAAATCAGCTAATTTAAAGTAAAAGTCAATGTCATGGATCCAAAGGTTTTAGGTCATTGTCAAGTTTAGTGTTTTTTCACTGATGAACATTTTATTATGAATCAGCAAAATTGGTTTGAATCAACAGAAAAGTCAACTGACAAAAGATGGAGGGAACTGCATGGATTATAGTTTGTTTGTTATGTTTATCACCCATGAACAGCTGGTGTACTGTTGTGGCAGGGACTCTTTGTAGTAGAGAGGGGCTACCTCACTGTACAACAGAGACATGTCAAATGCCATCCAGAGCACTTAGGATTAAGTGTCATTCTATAGTGTCTGTTTCTTAGCTTCCTGATTTTAAGCCTTCTTTTAGTGTGTCCCATTAACAGGAAGAAAAAGATGTTGCTGTATTCAAACCCTTGAATCTGTCCCTTTAACAGGAAGAAAAAGATGTCCCTATACTCAAACCCTTGAGTGTGTCCCTTTAACAGGAAGAAAAAGATGTCCCTATACTCAAACCCTTGAGTGTGTCCCTTTAACAGGAAGAAAAAGATGTGCCTGTAGTCAAACCAATGAATCTGTTCCTTTAACAGGAAGAAAAAGATGTCCCTACACTCAAACCTTTTAGTGTGTCCCTTTAACAGGAAGAAAAATATGTCCCTTTACTCAAACCTTTTAGTGTGTCCCTTTAACAGGAAGAAAAAGATGTCCCTTTACTCAAACCTTTTAGTGTGTCCCTTTAACAGGAAGAAAAAGATGTCCCTGTACTCAAACCCTTGAGTGTGTCCCTTTAACAGGAAGAAAAAGGTGTCCCTTAAACATGAAGAAAAAGATGTCCCTGTACTCAAACCCTTGAGTGTGTCCCTTAAACATGAAGAAAAAGATGTCCCTGTAGTCAAACCAATGAATCTGTCCCTTTAACAGGAAGAAAAAGATGTCCTTATACTCAAACCCTTGAGTGTGTCCCTTAAACATGAAGAAAAAGATGTCCCTACACTCAAACCTTTTAGTGTGTCCCTTTAACAGGAAGAAAAATATGTCCTTATACTCAAACCCTTGAGTGTGTCCCTTTAACGGGAAGAAAAAGATGTCCCTTCACTCAAACATTTTAGTGTGAAGAAATGTATGTCCCTATATTTAAACCTTTTAGTGTGTCCCTTTAACAGGAAGAAAAAGATGTCCCTATACTCAAACCCTTGAGTGTGTCCCTTTAACAGGAAGAAAAAGATTTCCCTGTAGTCAAACCTTTTAGTCTAGCTGTCCCTGAAAAAGGATGAAAATGTAATTGTTTGCCCTTGGGTTTATTTCAGGATAAATATGATACTTTTACATGTTTATATGAACAGTGTCCTTCAACTTCCGTACGGCATGGCCAGAACAAATGTATATATTTACATCTCTCCCTTCTCAGCTTAGTAAACTATGACTGCATTAAGATTAACCCAAACGCAGTGAAAAAAGGCTCAGCGGAGTAATAAGCACTGGAATCGGTAATATAATCATGACATGGTCTATTTGTGACGTTACTAGAATGTCAACTAGACGGCGCCATTTTCAAAGAACTGATCAAATTTAGTGTTTTCTCCTGTTACCCGATGATCTCTGTACCAAAAAGCTAATGCCAAGTGAGTATTTTGTCAAAACTAAACAGAAGTTTGCGGAAATTAGTGAATATCTACTTCTCCTGAAAAGCTAACAACAAATGGCTGAAGCGTACAGCTCGTATAGAACATTCGACCACGTCACTATCTAATCTGTGTCAATACCCGCTGTGCTTGACATTCATATAGTTAATCCGAGATGGATATTCTGGATTATGAATATATCAGTTAATTGAAAACGTAAAATGTATCAAACAAAAATATTGAGTTGTTATTTAATTTTGTTTACAATAGTATATTATCTTAGCAACCACGGCTGCCATAGTTACCAATGTTGCAACACATCCCGACTTTTATTTTTTTCGTAAGGTATATAGGGATTGAACGGTGTTTTTTCAATCCCTGTACGGTATACAGCATAATAATTATGTACATTCAGATCCTGCCCACTTGAGCATCAGACCATTTGATCCAGAAAAAAAATTATACAGATGCATCAATCAAGGGAGCAATGTGATAATTGATGAACGGATCAGAACAATTATTTGGATAATTGGATAAATTGGATATTTTGTGTCCATCTGACTTTGATATGAAATTAAAAATTAAGGTTGATTAATAGGAAAAGTTGACAATATTATCTGTATTGTTGAGCAATATTGATTAATTTTGTGTATAATTATGATCGTATGAAGAGCCATGTTATGTTGGTTCCAACTCTATTAAGACTGACTTACCTTGGTTCTGTAACATTAATATTGCAGGCTTCCTGTGGTTGTAGTAATTACACACAAAAAGTGTGTTGACATTTTAATTATAGTTGGTTATTAAACTAAAACCTTACTCAACAGGTTAATTCCATTATACACATCGGGGGTTGGAGGCTATAACTTCCTCCAAACTCCTGACATACTGATTATTCCATTATAACCAGTGAGGGTTGTATGGATACTGCATTCGATCTCCTCCAAACATCCCGATTATTCCATTATAACCAGTGGGGGTTTGTATGAACACTGCATTCAATCTCCTCCAAACATCCCGATTATTCCATTATAACCAGTGAGGGGGGTTGTATGGATACTGCATTCGATCTCCTCCAAGCATCCCAATTGTATGCTACATTCTCCTCCAAACATTCTAATCATTTATACCCCCACATAATAAATGAGAGTACATTAGTAAATTGATTACTTTGTATCTTTGCATCCATCCATGTTAGCTTTCATGTTTACTGCATAATTCCCAGCTCTCACAATGGAAAAGTTGCATAATTCCCAGCTCTCACAATGGAAAAGTTGTATAATTCCCACCTCTCACAATGGAAAAGTTGCATAATTCCCAGCTCTCACAATGGAAAAGTTGCATAATTCCCAGCTCTCACAATGGAAAAGTTGTATAATTCCCAGCTCTCACAATGGACAAATGAAATAATTCCCACCTCTCACAATGGAAAAGTTGTATAATTCCCAGCTCTCACAATGGAAAAGTTGTATAATTCCCAGCTCTCACAATGGAAAAGTTGTATAATTCCCAGCTCTCACAATGAAAAAGTTGTATAATTCCCAGCTCTCACAATGGAAAAGTTGCATAATTCCCACCTCTCACAATGGAAAAGTTGCATAATTCCCAGCTCTGACAATGGAAAAGTTGTATAATTCCCACCTCTCACAATGGAAAAGTTGCATAATTCCCAGCTCTCACAATGGAAAAGTTGTATAATTCCCAGCTCTCACAATGGAAAAATTGCATAATTCCCAGCTCTGACAATGGAAAAGTTGTATAATTCCCAGCTCTCACAATGGAAAAGTTGTATAATTCCCAGCTCTCACAATGGAAAAGTTGTATAATTCCCAGCTCTCACAATGGAAAAGTTGTATAATTCCCAGCTCTCACAATGGAAAAGTTGCATAATTCCCACCTCTCACAATGGAAAAGTTGCATAATTCCCAGCTCTCACAATGGAAAAGTTGCATAATTCCCACCTCTCACAATGGAAAAGTTGTATAATTCCCAGCTCTCACAATGGAAAAGTTGCATAATTCCCAGCTCTGACAATGGAAAAGTTGTATAATTCCCAGCTCTCACAATGGAAAAGTTGTATAATTCCCAGCTCTCACAATGGAAAAGTTGTATAATTCCCAGCTCTCACAATGGAAAAGTTGCGTAATTCCCACCTCTCACAATGGGAAAGTTGCATAATTCCCAGCTCTCACAATGGAAAAGTTGCATAATTCCCAGCTCTCACAATGGAAAAGTTGCATAATTCCCAGCTCTGACAATGGAAAAGTTGTATAATTCCCAGCTCTCACAATGGAAAAGTTGTATAATTCTCACCTCTCACAATGGAAAAGTTGTATAATTCTCACCTCTCACAATGGAAAAGTTGTATAATTCTCACCTCTCACAATGGAAAAGTTGTATAATTCTCACCTCTCACAATGGAAAAGTTGTATAATTCTCACCTCTCACAATGGAAAAGTTGCATAATTCCCAGCTCTCACAATGGAAAAGTTGCGTAATTCCCACCTCTCACAATGGAAAAGTTGCATAATTCCCAGCTCTCACAATGGAAAAGTTGCATAATTCCCAGCTCTCACAATGGAAAAGTTGCATAATTCCCAGCTCTCACAATGGAAAAGTGTGGGCAATAAATCACTAATTACCACACTCTACTGCACACACAATCCCCTTTCATGGTCAATCATGATTACAATGTACACTTGACTGAGATAACAAATGTTGTAAGAAAGGGGAGATAATCAATAAAAGTCCATGCTGGTTGACTGATGCAAAGTAACTATAGCTAATCTGAGGAACTGTCGTTGAGATGCGCCTCTCCAAACTTTTTGTTGTATTTGGTGGATCTCAGTGAAACTTCATGTGATAACAGGACAGCTCTCATTTTAAATGAAAATAAAATTCTGAATTATGATTCAAGATCTGTCACATAATGGAGACATCTGATTGGTCAAAATTTAGATAATGTCTCTGATTTTAATGGAAATTGGTATATACATGCGGTTGGGTTATGAAAAGACAATGCCAGTGTTGATTTGATGAAAAAACTAACTGGCTGCCATCAGGGGCATTCATGGTGTCCTATAGGCATTTCCTAGTTTCACTCACTCTTTCCGTTTGTTCAAGGTGCAGAGGTGTTTATTACATTATTTTTTTGTCACTTATAGGACTTATAACACCCTTCCCTTGCTCGGATGTAATAAATCCCTTAATGTTACTCAAACACCATGCAATATACATTATATATCCTATACACAATGTCTGACTGGAACCCTAGAACAGATAAACTTTGTATTCGCACCACTAAATTGTACACCTGATTAGATTATCGTGGTCATAGTGAAGATCAATTATGGGAATTGAATTAAAAACACTTTAAGATGTATGCTCTGTGATATTTCCAGTATTGCGAACTGCATTGTTAATTGGTGACGATACACTTTGACTTTAATATAGAAATGCTACTTAGAACAATGATATATTTGGTGACATTTTCAATGTGTTGTAGTGGACGTCATAGTTGTAGATGGTAGGTTCACCAGGCCAATGTCTACTAAAACTTAGATCAGTAAGAGTTTAACCAGAGGATCACTACACTTACTGTACTCCAGGGAAGAGGACAAGTGGAGATGATATACCCACTTACTACACATCCCAATCAATAAACTGTCGGCTTATACATCAAACAAAAGGAATCTTTTGTTGCTTTTAACAAATGCCTGGTCCCGAATGTTAATTTAGACACGATTTATATCTTTCAGTTTTATTTTAATTTACATGTTGAAATGCAAGTTAAAATTCAACTGCTTAGAGATATATTATTGTATTCTATCTTGCAAAATGCATGTCTGTTGCCAGAATAAAATCCTTGATTAATTAAGGATATGATATAAGTTAATTAAAGCACGTTACTTTTGTGATCTGTGTTGGATGTATCTCCCCATATCCCTATTAAGGCTGTATGCTATATTACACATCCTTTAGTGAGCTGTGTTGGAGTTACCTCCCTGTTAAAGCTATATCATTATATACCAGTATATTTCCTATTGTTGGTTTGGTTTGGTTCATTTGTAATAACAGCCAGTGTCTCTAAAGAACATACCAGATTTTGGAGGTGGAGGAAAGCTGTAGTACCAGAGAAAAACTACCAGCCTCAATGTTCTGTACCAGCTTGGCAACTGCCCCATGTGGGGTTCAATCTCCTGATCCAGATGGTGTAGGCTAGGGCTCTGAGTGACAAGGTGTTGGAACACCTTAACCACTCCAGTGTCGGAACACCTTACCACTCGGCCACCGATGCCCCTACTTTACACATCCTTTTTGTGATCTCTGTGTTAAAGCTGCATAGTTACTAGTTTATTGCCTGTTGCAGTGTTATTAGTGTTGTATCCATTTGGTCCCCTCCTATATTGTGGTAGACTCCTAAGGATATAGGATTATTGATATGTACCCAGAGGTATATGGATATGTATACCCAAAGATATACGGATTTGTTTACTGTAGAACAGCTCTGTGTTAGTGTTAGTTTAATTCTCAACCATAATGCAATTGTGAAGGAATCGAAAGACAACACTGTCATGTCATATGGTTTTAATTCAGGAATGATTGAATAAGTTGAAAATGAGAAAAAATGTTTGTAAAGAAAATGTAATGTTTTAATAATATTGTTGAGTTGTTATGGATTTGATACCCGGAGTATTTGTTTTTCATTGACCAGGTAACAAAACCATTGTTTTGTGTTTAAGGGACCGATATTACTGTTTCTGTCCGTACCCCTGAGGGTCCTCAGGTCTGGTCCTCAAGGAATTAGTTATGTTTGTTGATCGATCATAAGATGACAGTAGCGAGATGTTGTCATTATTGTATCTCATTATAATGACTACAGGTGAGTTACACTAACGAGGAACAGACAAAGTTTTAACTAAAAATCAATAGATGGCAATGTGCTGTTTGAATGTTGATCAATATTTAACATGACAGTGCGAAATATCTACTATGTACAATCTTAATGGAGTTCTCAACATTTCATGGAAGATTTCAAAAAAAGAAAACAAAAATTATTTTTCAGTTAATCAAGTTCCAACAAGATAAAAGAACATTTTGGGCTTCAAATGGTTAGAAATTCAATTTGGGTACTACTAACTCAGACTAACTGGTACTTACTAACTCATACTAACAGGTACTTACTAACTCATACTAACAGGTACTTACTAACTCAGGCTAACAGGTACTTACTAACTCAGACTAACAAGTACTTACTAACTCAGACTAATAGGTACTTACTAACTCAGGCTAACAGGTACTTACTAACTTAGGCTAACAGGTACTTACTAACTCAGGCTAACAGGTACTTACTAACTCAGGCTAACAGGTACTTACTAACTCAGGCTAACGAGTACTTACTAACTCAGGCTAACGAGTACTTACTAACTCAGGCTAACAGGTACTTACTAACTCAGACTAACAGGTACTTACTAACTCAGGCTAACGAGTACTTACTAACTCAGGCTAACAGGTACTTACTAACTCAGGCTAACAGGTACTTACTAACTCAGGCTAACGAGTACTTACTAACTCAGGCTAACAGGTACTTACTAACTCAGGCTAACAGGTACTTACTAACTCAGACTAACAGGTACTTACTAACTCAGGCTAACGAGTACTTACTTACTCAGGCTAACAGGTACTTACTAACTCAGGCTAACAGGTACTTACTAACTCAGGCTAACGAGTACTTACTAACTCAGGCTAACGAGTACTTACTAACTCAGGCTAACAGGTACTTACTAACTCAGGCTAACAGGTACTTACTAACTCAGGCTAACAGGTACTTACTAACTCAGACTAACAGGTACTTACTAACTCAGGCTAACAGGTACTTACTAACTCAGACTAACAGGTACTTACTAACTCAGACTAACAGGTACTTACTAACTCAGACTAACAGGTACTTACTAACTCAGGCTAACAGGTACTTACTAACTCAGGCTAACAGGTACTTACTAACTCAGGCTAACAGGTACTTACTAACTCAGGCTAACAGGTACTTACTAACTCAGGCTAACAGGTACATACTAACTCAGGCTAACAGGTACTTACTAACTCAGGCTAACAGGTACTTACTAACTCAGGCTAACAGGTACTTACTAACTCAGGCTAACAGGTACTTACTAACTCAGGATAACAGGTACTTACTAACTCAGACTAACAGGTACTTACTAACTCAGGCTAACGAGTACTTACTAACTCAGGCTAACAGGTACTTACTAACTCAGGCTAACAAGTACTTACTAACTCAGGCTAACAGGTACTTACTAACTCAGGCTAACAGGTACTTACTAACTCAGGCTAACAGGTACTTACTAACTCAGGCTAACAAGTACTTACTAACTCAGGCTAACAGGTACTTACTAACTCAGGCTAACGAGTACTTACTAACTCAGGCTAACAGGTACTTACTAACTCAGGCTAACGAGTACTTACTAACTCAGGCTAACAGGTACTTACTAACTCAGGCTAACGAGTACTTACTAACTCAGGCTAACAGGTACTTACTAACTCAGGCTAACGAGTACTTACTAACTCAGGCTAACGAGGTACTTACTAACTCAGACTAACAGGTACTTACTAACTCAGGCTAACAGGTACTTACTAACTCAGACTAACAGGTACTTACTAACTCAGACTAACTAGTACTTACTAACTCAGGCTAACAGGTACTTACTAACTCAGACTAACAGGTACTTACTAACTCAGGCTAACAGGTACTTACTAACTCAGGCTAACAGGTACTTACTAACTCAGGCTAACAGGTACTTACTAACTCAGGCTAACAGGTACTTACTAACTCAGACTAACAGGTACTTACTAACTCAGGCTAACAGGTACTTACTAACTCAGGCTAACAGGTACTTACTAACTCAGACTAACTGGTACTTACTAACTCAGGCTAACAGGTACTTACTAACTCAGACTAACAGGTACTTACTAACTCAGGCTAACAGGTACTTACTAACTCAGGCTAACAGGTACTTACTAACTCAGGCTAACAGGTACTTACTAACTCAGGCTAACAGGTACTTACTAACTCAGACTAACAGGTACTTACTAACTCAGACTAACAGGTACTTACTAACTCAGGCTAACAGGTACTTACTAACTCAGACTAACGTGTACTTACTAACTCAGGCTAACAAGTACTTACTAACTCAGGCTAATGAGTACTTACTAACTCATGCTAACAGGTACTTACTAACTCAGGCTAACGAGTACTTACTAACTCAGGCTAACAGGTACTTACTAACTCAGACAAACAAGTACTTACTAACTCAGACAAACAAGTACTTACTAACTCAGGCTAACAGGTACTTACTAACTCAGGCTAACAGGTACTTACTAACTCAGGCTAACAGGTACTTACTAACTCAGGCTAACAGGTACTTACTAACTCAGGCTAACAGGTACTTACTAACTCAGGCTAACAGGTACTTACTAACTCAGGCTAACAGGTACTTACTAACTCAGGCTAACAGGTACTTACTAACTCAGACTAACAGGTACTTACTAACTCAGGCTAACAGGTACTTACTAACTCAGGCTAACAGGTACTTACTAACTCAGGCTAACAGGTACTTACTAACTCAGGCTAACAGGTACTTACTAACTCAGGCTAACAGGTACTTACTAACTCAGGCTAACAGGTACTTACTAACTCAGGCTAACAGGTACTTACTAACTCAGGCTAACAGGTACTTACTAACTCAGGCTAACAGGTACTTACTAACTCAGGCTAACAGGTACTTACTAACTCAGGCTAACAGGTACTTACTAACTCAGGCTAACGTGTACTTACTAACTCAGGCTAACGAGTACTTACTAACTCAGGCTAACAGGTACTTACTAACTCAGGCTAACAGGTACTTACTAACTCAGGCTAACAGGTACTTACTAACTCAGACTAACAGGTACTTACTAACTCAGACTAACAGGTACTTACTAACTCAGGCTAACAGGTACTTACTAACTCAGGCTAACAGGTACTTACTAACTCAGGCTAACAGGTACTTACTAACTCAGACTAACAGGTACTTACTAACTCAGGCTAACAGGTACTTACTAACTCAGGCTAACAGGTACTTACTAACTCAGGCTAACGGGTACTTACTAACTCAGGCTAACAGGTACTTACTAACTCAGGCTAACAGGTACTTACTAACTCAGGCTAACGAGTACTTACTAACTCAGGCTAACGAGTACTTACTAACTCAGGCTAACGAGTACTTACTAACTCAGGCTAACAGGTACTTACTAACTCAGGCTAACGTGTACTTACTAACTCAGGCTAACAGGTACTTACTAACTCAGGCTAACAGGTACTTACTAACTCAGGCTAACAAGTACTTACTAACTCAGGCTAACAGGTACTTACTAAGTCAGACTAACAATTACTTACTAACTCAGGCTAACGAGTACTTACTAACTCAGGCTAACAAGTACTTACTAACTCAGACTAACAGGTACTTACTAACTCAGACTAACAATTACTTACTAACTCAGGCTAACAGGTACTTACTAACTCAGGCTAACAAGTACTTACTTACTCAGACTAACAGGTACTTACTAACTCAGACTAACAGGTACTTACTAACTCAGGCTAACGAGTACTTACTAACTCAGGCTAACGAGCACTTACTAACTCAGGCTAACAGGTACTTACTAACTCAGGCTAACAGGCTTACTAACTCAGGCTAACGAGTACTTACTAACTCAGGCTAACGAGCACTTACTAACTCAGGCTAACAGGTACTTACTAACTCAGGCTAACAGGTACTTACTAACTCAGGCTAACAGGTACTTACTAACTCAGACTAACAGGTACTTACTAACTCAGACTAACAGGTACTTACTAACTCAGGCTAACAGGTACTTACTAACTCAGACTAACAAGTACTTACTAACTCAGGGTAGTGGGTACTTACTAACTCAGACTAACAGGTACTTACTAACTCAGACTAACAGGTACTTACTAACTCAGGATAGTGGGTACTTACTAACTTGGTTGGTGCGTTGTATAGATGTGTGGTTGGTCGGTGTACAGATGTGTAGTTGGTCGGTATATAGATGTGTGATTGGTTGGTATATAGATGTGTGGTTGGTTGGTGCGTTGTATGGATGTGTGGTTGGTCGGTGTGTTGTATAGATGTGTGGTTGGTCGGTGTGTTGTATAGATATGTGGTTGGTCGGTGCGTTGTATAGATGTGTTGTTGGTTGGTGCGTTGTATAGTTGTGTGGTTGGTCGGTGTATAGATGTGTGGTTGATCGTTGCGTTGTATAGATGTGTGGTTGGTCGGTGTGTTGTATAGATGTGTGGTTGGTCGGTGTGTTGTATAGATATGTGGTTGGTCTGTGTATAGATGTGTGGTTGGTCGGTGTATAGATGTGTGGTTGATCGTTGCGTTGTATGGATGTCTGGTTGGTCGGTGTATAGATGTGTGATTGGTCGGTGTGTTGTATAGATGTCTGGTTGGTCGGTGTATAGATGTGTGGTTGGTCGGTGTGTTGTATAGATGTGTGGTTGGTCGGTGCGTTGTATAGATGTGTGGTTGGTCGGTATGTTGTATAGATGTGTGGTTGGTCGGTACATTGTATAGATGTGTGGTTGGTCGGTGCGTTGTATAGATGTGTGGTTGGTCGGTGTGTTGTATAGATGTGTGGTTGGTCGGTGTATAGATGTGTGGTTGGTCGGTGTATAGATGTGTGGTTGGTCGGTGTGTTGTATAGATGTGTGGTTGGTCAGTGTATAGATGTGTGGTTGGTCAGTGTATAGATGTATGGTTGGTCGGTGTGTTGTATAGATGTGTGGTAGGTCGGTGTATAGATGTGTGATTGGTCGGTGTATAGATGTGTGGTTGGTCGGTATATAGATGTGTGATTGGTCAGTATATAGATATGTGGTTGGTCGGTGTGTTGTATAGATATGTGGTTGGTCGGTGTACAGATGTGTGGTTGGTCGGTGCGTTGTATAGATGTGTGGTTGGCCGGTGCGTTGTATAGATGTGTGGTTGGTCGGTGCGTTGTATACATGTGTGGTTGGTCGGTGTATAGATGTGTGGTTGGTCAGTATATAGATGTGTGGTTGGTCGGTGTATAGATGTGTGGTTGGTCGGTGCATTGTATAGATGTGTGGTTGGTCGGTGCGTTGTATGCATGTGTGGTTGGTCGGTGTATAGATGTGTGGTTGGTCGGTATATAGATGTGTGGTTGGTCAGTGTATAGATGTGTGGTTGGTCGGTGTATAGATGTGTGGTTGTCGGTGTATAGATGTGTGGTTGTCGGTGTATAGATGTGTGGTTGTCGGTGTATAGATGTGTGGTTGGTCGGTATATAGATGTGTGGTTGGTCGGTGTGTTGTATAGATGTGTGGTTGGTCGGTGTATAGATGTGTGGTTGGTCGGTATATAGATGTGTGGTTGGTCGGTGTATAGATGTGTGGTTGTCGGTGTATAGATGTGTGGTTGGTCGGTATATAGATGTGTGGTTGGTCGGTGTGTTGTATAGATGTGTGGTTGTCGGTGTATAGATGTGTGGTTGGTCGGTGTATAGATGTGTGGTTGTCGGTGTATAGATGTGTGGTTGTCGGTGTATAGATGTGTGGTTGGTCGGTATATATATGTGTGGTTGGTCGGTGTGTTGTATAGATGTGTGGTTGGTCGGTATATAGATGTGTGGTTGGTCGGTGTGTTGTATAGATGTGTGGTTGGTCGGTGTGTTGTATAAATGTGTGGTTGGTCGGTATATAGATGTGTAGTTGGTCGGTGTGTTGTATAGATGTGTGGTTGGTCGGTGTATAGATGTGTGGTTGGTCGGTATATAGATGTGTGGTTGGTCGGTGTATAGATGTGTGGTTGGTCGGTATATAGATGTGTGTTATATCGGTCGGTATATAGATGTGTGGTTGGTCGTTAGCTCTGAATGTTCTGGTAAGAGACACATCCCCAGGATTGGAGTGATTATACTGTCTCAGGACTTAGTAAATAAGAATACTTGATGAATAAAATAAGTAAATAAGAATACTTGATGAATAAAAAAATAAAATTGATATAACAAGGGGATGCTGGATTTATTGCCTTGACGACTGTTATAGTGAATGTAAAGATAAGTGCAACATACATCACATGATTCCATATGGCTAGGATATGTTAGACGTTCACACGATTCCATATGGCTAGGATATGTTAGACGTTCACACGATTCCATATGGCTAGGATATGTTAGACTTTGTCCCCAGGGCAACACAGGGGCAGCAGGTGTGCATACATACATAGGCCAGATTATGTTAGTGAAGCAGATGAAGAGAAGATGTGTTGGACAGGGTATGTACTGGATGTTAACGGTTTACAGTTCTCAACATCTTTGTTAAGTTACCATTGTCTTACATCTAGTGGACTGCAGTCTTATACACGTTTAGATATTTATCCCAGTGCATAGGGTAATGTATATCAACCAGTTGTAACACTTCAGATCTGACATGTGGTCTGCCGACCTTGAAAATATTCATTGATTCTAGATTTGAAGGTATTTGATTTGGGAGGTCATTCCAGGTGTTCACGGCCCTATTACTTGAATACATGACCTGTAATTCTGGACTTAAAATCTTCTTAGGATATGTTTTTAACATTGCCTCTAGTTTCTCTGGCATTATTGTTCAACATCTTTAATACATTTTGAACTGTGACAGTATTGTTCACTAAACTATTTTTAGAACTGAAGCATGTCTGATTGTAGACTATACTCTAGGGTTGGTAGTCAGCAAGTTTTCTCAGGATAGCTGGATATGGTTGATCCCTTATAGTTGTGTAACCCTGGTAAATACTAGCCGCAATATACCGCTCCACTAGAGAGATCTTCTCTTAAGCTCGATCGGTTGAGTGTAAGACTAGTGAGCCAGCGGTCCCGGGTTCGATTCCTAGCAGACTCAATGATTTAAATTTAATTAATCCTGTGCTCTGTTACATTGGCGCCCATGTAGGGACTCTGGAATGATACTCATCGGTGTTTGCAAAAGCATCGCTGTTACCCCTGGAAACTCGAGGACGAGTTATTTCCTGGAGGGGGAGTATGTACACTGTAACCCTGGTAAATACTAGCCACAATATACCGCTCGGCTAGAGATCTTCTCTTTAGCTCGATCAGGTGAGCGTAAGACTAGTAAGCCAGAGGTCCGGCTTTAATTTAATAATTTTTTAATTTAATTTATCATGTGCTCTGTTACATTTGCCTTTCTCTATTTTCTATTGATATTTTTGTCTTAGCATATTGGGGACCAGATCACTGCTGCTGTCTTAGATGTGTAAATATATGATCACTAAGTTTTTGTCTACCATTAATATTCCTAGATCTCTCTCATTATCTATAAACAGGAGTCTTTGTTCTTGTATTGTTCTTTTGTTGATCTAGGTGGATTTGGGGGTGTTTACGTTTATTGACATTGTAGTAAGAGAGTCATGCTGACAATCAGGTGAAGATCAGTACAGACACTCCCCTAAATGTGGTGAGGGTAAACTGCTCCAGTCCACTAGGGTCCTGGGCATGAAAGAGAACTTGAAAACATCTTTGGTGCCTGAATTGGCAGAGAGATTGTGGGTGATCTCATTATAAGAAGTTAAACAGCCTGCCATGGCCTAGCTTCCTTCTACAACCCTGCACAGTGAGTACCAACCGTGTGAGTCTGAACCATGGAGTTTCAATGAATGATGCAGTATATTTTGTAGATCTCTGGACTGCCCTAGTGCCTACTTTCGTTGTTTATAATTGATGTAAAATTTTTAGAAAAGAACATACACGAATTGTATATTTATTTACTGACTGTATGTCTAATTGGTATCTGACATTGATAATGAAACTATTGTTTAAGGGTGTATGATACCTTATATGCATACATGTTTTGTTAGAGTTACTTCCCTTTAAACCACTTTAATTAGAATTATCTATGTTAGGTGTTGTACTGTTTGATTTTAACATTTACATGTATATAAGCATTCTTGTCGGCTATGAAGACTGGAGTCTGTTGATTCACTTCTGCCACCTTTTTAGATATTGTTTTTTAGCATGAACCCCAGGAATTAAAAAAGACAATGCACTGTACTGTTTAATTGAAGCAATATGGCTGAAGAGCCCTCTAGGATAATGTTCTGGCCATGATTTCAGCTAATTGAACGAGTGAAAATACAATAAAATCAACAGGAGTGCATTACATTATGGACAAAACCCTTGTCACATTATAAATGACATGGCATGCAGAAATTCTGCTAGAATCAGCAGAAATATAGTAGCCATACTTTAGAGCTTATGAGATATAATGAAGTGCTATGTTAGAGGATTAGTTATTTAAGGTTTTAGTGGTCATTTTTAGCCAAACATCATTATAGATGATGGTCAGCATGGCTATTCAAATTGTCCTAAGTCCATGGTCTGTGTACATGTACTTAAGAGAGATATTTCCTAAGCTTCACATGTAGTTTACCTTGGTCCCTAGAATAGTTATGCCCATTGAATTATTAATCTGATGAGAATATCAAAATAGTCTACAGGCGGCCATCTTGAATCTTGACAGTCAAAGTTTACAGTCATCACCTATTCAATTTTGAGTGTGATTGGGAATTCAAAATGGCTGATTATGGCTGGATTTTCAACATCTGTAATTCGTTATTGATATATGCCAGAAAGTTCTGGAAAGATCTTTCTCAGACTTCATATGTAGGTTACCAAGGTTATCAAATGATTTAGAGGAAGAAGGGAAAAGTAGAGAAAAAGATCATTGTTTCATAGGAATGATAAAGGTCATTCAATGGTGGGCGCCAAGATAACTCTGGGATCTCTTTGAATTGTTTCCAATAAAATATTGCCTGAACGGGCCTTTATATAAAAGTTGGTATTTATTCCATACAAAAGTTACTCTGACATGTGGTTTAAGTCTATAAGTTTTGATTATTTGCTGGTGTTTCAGGTCCGATAATTTACGAAAAGGAACGTATTAGTGTTGATGAATATTTTAGTTTCTGTTTTTCATGTTAAGTTCAGTGAAATCTCACTGGACAAATTTTATCTGTTCACAAGTAATGAAATTGGTCACAGCTAGCTCTGAGTTCACTAATATGTATTCAAATATGGCCTGCTACATAATCTTTGGGATTCAACGATATATAACCGATGGGTTTCTACGATATATGATCTATGTGTTTCCACTATACATAATCTTTGGGTTTCTACGATATATAACCTATGGGTTTCTACGATATATGATCTATGGGTTTCCACGATTCAATATTCAATACTCACCTGAAATGTTCTCAGGTTAATTCAGGAACTTTTTTGCATGTATATTGCAAATTTGGAATTCTGTCCAAAAAATGAAATATAGTGACAATGACATTTACATAAGGATGAATAGAAGTGGCATTTACACGGATGGATGTAAGTGACATTTACACTGATGGATATCGTGTAAGTGACATTTACAGTGATGGATGTAAGTGACATTTACACTGATGGAAGTAAGTGACATTTACACTGATGGATGTAAGTGACATTTACACTGATGGAAGTAAGTGACATTTACAATGATGGATGTAAGTGACATTTACACTGATGGATGTAAGTGACATTTACACTGATGGATGTAAGTGACATTTACACTGATGGATGTAAGTGACATTTACACTGATTGATGTAAGTGACAATTACAGTGATGGATGTAAGTGACATTTACACTGATGGATGTAAGTGACATTTACACTGATTGATGTAAGTGACATTTTTACACTGATGGATGTAAGTGACATTTACACTGATGGATGTAAGTGACATTTTTACACTGATGGATGTAAGTGACATTTACACTGATGGATGTAAGTGGCATTTACACTGATGGATGTAAGTGGCATTTACACTGATGGATGTTAGTGACATTTACACTGATGGATGTAAGTGACATTTACACTGATGGATGTAAGTGACATTTACACTGATGGATGTAAGTGACATTTACACTGATGGAAGTAAGTGACATTTACACTGATGGATGTAAGTGACATTTACACTGATGGAAGTAAGTGACATTTACAATGATGGATGTAAGTGACATTTACACTGATGGATGTAAGTGACATTTACACTTATGGATGTAAGTGACAATTACACTGATTGATGGAAGTGACATTTACACTGATGGATGTATTATCAAACATTGCAGAAAACCTTTTCAGTCAAGAAATAATTCAAAAACCTTTTGTAATTATAGAAAATATTCTTCAGACAAAAATACAGCATATCGTTGTACCATGATAATAGCAATTTTCTACTGAAAACTTTATCAGTGGGTATTTCTAGTCCCCAGGTACAGACAGGATGCATTTTCATTCCAGATACCTCCAGTGTTAATGTTCTTAATGAAACTAATTGAATTGGATTTCAAAATTTGATTTTGTCAGAACAGGAAATAGAATTTCAATTTGATAGAGAGAACCAATATTTCCTGATGGTTGTAACAGTACACATATTAATTTGGGCTGAGTTATACTGGCCTGTGTATTGAGTACACATATTGTGGCTGAGTTATACCTGCCTGTGTATTGAGTACACATATTGTGGCTGAGTTATACTGACTTGTGTATTGAGTACACATATTGTGGCTGAGTTATACCTGCCTGTGTATTGAGTACACATATTGTGGCTGAGTTATACTTGTCTGTGTATTGAGTACACATATTGTGGCTCAGAGTTATACTTGTCTGTGTATTGAGTACACATATTGTGGCTGAGTTATACTTGTCTGTGTATTGAGTACACATATTGTGGCTGAGTTATACTGACCTGTGTATTGAGTACACATATTGTGGCTCAGAGTTATACTTGTCTGTGTATTGAGTACACATATTGTGGCTGAGTTATACTTGTCTGTGTATTGAGTACACATATTGTGGCTCAGAGTTATACTTGTCTGTGTATTGAGTACACATATTGTGGCTGAGTTATACCTGTCTGTGTATTGAGTACACATATTGTGGCTGAGTTATACTGGCCTGTGTATTGAGTACACATATTGTGGCTGAGTTATACCTGTCTGTGTATTGAGTACACATATTGTGGCTGAGTTATACTTGTCTGTGTATTGAGTACACATATTGTGGCTGAGTCATATTGGTCCGTGTTTTGAGAGGTAATTCATCAGATGGTGAAAACAAACTGTTCCCTATACATTGATTTTTTGAAGATAGTAAATAATTTAATCAGAAATTTCCTTCATTCTAAGTGTATAAATAATTCATCATATGCAAAGTTGCTGTGCTACAAGTACTTTTAGATCAACAAATGTTGTTATTGTGTGAAATTTTATTCTGATAATGTTTTCTTGCGGAATTCAGTAGTTCTGATGCCAAATACATGTATGTATAGATGGAGGATATTGTATGAGGACATTTGATCACTGCTGAAAGTTTACGTCAATAACCCGTCTCAGTGTTCATACGCCCTCTATCTCATGGGTGGTCTTCTGGGGCAGTGGATAGCACCCTGGCTTTTCACAGAGACAGCTGGGCTTTGATTCTCCAATTGGATGTAAAATAGCATGCAGGGGTCACTTGCCCGACCACGGTGGTTTTTCTCTGGGATTACACTTCCTCTATGATTAATAGTTAGTTTAATTTGTTATCCTATCAGGTAAGTTTGTTGTTATGCTTGTAAAAATATGTTTATTATTTGTTTTGTCTCTGGAATGTGAAATAAAGATATCATTTTCATAGCAGTAAGCATCGATCTACAAGTCTGCACTAGTAGGCTTGATCATAATGATGATAGTAATATATATATAACACAATTAACAGACATGTTGAAAAGCACAATATGTCCTTCACATCAGCCAATATGTTGTAACTTCAGTAAACATCTTGATGTCATCAGAATGTATACAGTGTATACGTCCTGTTTTATAAGATTACAGTGCAACGCCTCTATAAAATACCAGAATCACTGACATCTATATGTATTTTTTAAAAAAGTTTTAAGCTTTTTATCAGGTTAGTGTTTTCTATTTTTAATATTCCTAGTTTTTCTGTTTTGTTTTTGTTTTTTTTCTGATTTTTTCTCTTAATTGGGTTCTATTCCTTAAAATAGCCACAAATTAATCTCTTGAAAATGTACAGCAATGAAAGATAAGCTGAGTAGATTGAGTATAGCTAGTGTATAATACTCAGCATCTTCCTCGAGGACATCACAGTAATCAACTGTAATTACCCATACAAAAGGTGTAAATAAGTCAGGCTATATTAGGCTGAATCTGTAGCAGTTCCATAACTCCTTAACAGTCAATAGGACACATCAGAAAACATGGACCACGTCACAGGAAGCGGCCTTTGGTATCTCCGGAGAAATGGCTTTTAGCTAACCGACTTTTCATTCTCATATCAACTATCAATCTATATTCAGATCATTTGTACAATCTATATTAAGCAAATTCATATTTAAAAACATGTCCTGCCTTCTCTGGTCTGACATCAAAGCTCGGAAGATACTTCAGAGCCTTCACGTTCACAATTAACAGCTTCCTGTGCAGAAATTGACAGAGACCGCATGCACGCTGGCGACCGCATGCGCGATGGCGGATGCTAAGTCAATTTCACAGACATAACTTACTGACCTGGAGCATGTGAATTCTACAGATTGAGCTGGGCCAAAGTAATTAAACGGAGATGTCAGTCATTCTGCTGACAAATAATCTTCACAGTCGATAAATATCACATGTATATTCCACCCCTATTTAGATATATGTTAAATCTAGCATACAGGCAGTGATCAATCTTTTTATTGGTGTGTGTTGGGCCTAAGACTAAGGATCATTTAGTCATTGACAGTATAAACAGTTGATTATATATAATAGAAAAGGACAGGTTATTACAGGGGCAGTTTTACAGCCATTCAGTGCACAGAAGTCTTCTTTAGATAAAACATTTTGTCTGATTTAATTATATCAATCATTATGTCTGGCAATGATTTGTTTAAAGAAACACATTCTATAATACCATGACAACATTGTGGTATTTTGTAAATTATGTGTTCCATGATGATGAAGGTCAGTATTTTGAAGATGCTGTAGATTTCTTGACAAGGACTTTTGGAAATCCTGTTTTATAATGTGATTTATTGTTAGTTAATGCATATACAATTACAGTTTCACAGCTAGTTTACAGTAAAACATCGGTAAGTCAACAACTCATGAATATCAACTGGTGCAGATGATTGGAATGAACAACGTAGTACAGTTTTACACAGATTAATACCAGACAAATGATTATTGTTTTGCCAGCAAGGATTATTTCAGTAATTTGAATTGATTTTTTTTACATAAATTGAAATAAAAATCCTTGAACAAATTTTACAGATTTTTTAGCATAATATTGCTCTAGTTAATCCTATCTATTTGTCTTAGATTGTCATATGTTTAAATTTACAAATAACGTCGTAGATTTACAAATAACGTCGTAGATTTACAAATAACGTCGTAGATTTACAAATCACATCTCTGATACAAGTTTATGTTTTGACCTTACATATGGACAAAGAAACAAAGACACAGTAAAACATTTGTTTTCTATCGAGGCTTTACAGACTTATTCATCTCTTATTTTTTGGATATCTGACCTACAGGTTAGGGTGACCTACAGGTTAGGGTGACCTAAAGCCATCGTGCCTGTCATCGAGCGCTGTCTACTGTCTGGAGTCCGCCATCAGCTGTAGACTTTTCACATTTCAAACTTCCCAATTTTCACAAGTGGGATTGATCTGAAACTTGTCACAAATGATCCAGAGATGGTGCTGATTAAGTGTTCATATTTTTCAGGCAGATCTGAAATCTAAGATGGCTGCCATGGCTACCATCTTAAAAAAAACACACTTTAAACTTCTTCTCAAGTTCTAATGGGGCCATTGAGCTTAATGAGGATGTTAAAGGAGAGAAGTGGATTTTATATTCTTATTGTTAGGCCTAATCAAAAGGTCAACACGGTAGCCACAGTGGCCATTTTATAGCATTATTGCAAAATCATGGATTTTTTTAGCCCATTCTTCTCCATTTTCACCAATGGGATCGATCTAAAAATTGCCATGAATGATCCTGAGATGTTACTGAGCAAGTGTTCTTACACTCTGGCAGGTCCAAAATAAAAAATTACTGTCAGGGCTGCCATCTTAAAAAACACACTTTAAACTTCACCAGTAAATTTAACTTGTGCCTCTGAGCTGAAAATTATTGGCAATTAAAAGGAACTTGGTCATTTTTGGTCTTGTCAATAGTTCAGTCAGTTGATTAATTATCAATCTAAAATTTCTATAAAATATGAAATAACTACTTCTCAAATGTTCCTTAGTATTCATTGCTTTATCTTCGGCAAAGATTATCTATAGTTACATTATCTTTTTTAACTGTATCTATAGTAACATTATCTTAATTAACATTATCTATAGTAACACTATCTTTATTAACAGTATCTATAGTAACATTATCTTTATTAACAGTATCTATAGTAACATTATCGTTATTAACAGTATCTTTAGTAACATTATCTTTATTAACTGTATCTATAGTAACATTATCTTTATTAACAGTATCTTTAGTAACATTATCTTTATTAACAGTATATATAGTAACATTATCTTTATTAACTGTATCTATAGTAACATTATCTTTATTAACAGTATCTATAGTAACAGTTTATATAGTAACATTATCTTTATTAACTGTATCTATAGTAACATTATCTTTATTAACAGTATCTATAGTAACATTATTAATAGCAACAGTATATATAGTAACATTATCTTTATTAACAGTATCTTTAGTAACATTATCTTTATTAACTGTATCTATAGTGACATTATCGTTATTAACAGTATCTTTAGTAACATTATCTTTATTAACAGTATCTTTAGTAACATTATCTTTATTAACTGTATCTATAGTAACATTATCTTTATTAACTGTATCTATAGTAACATTATCTTTATTAACAGTATCTATAGTAACATTATTAATAGTAACAGTATATATAGTAACATTATCTTTATTAACAGTATCTTTAGTAACATTATCTTTATTAACTGTATCTATAGTAACATTATCGTTATTAACTGTATCTATAGTAACATTATCGTTATTAACAGTATCTTTAGTAACATTATCTTTATTAACAGTATCTTTAGTAACATTATCTTTATTAACAGTATCTATAGTAACATTGTCTTTATTAACAGTATCTATAGTAACATTATCTTTATTAACAGTATCTATAGTAACATTATTAATAGTAACAGTATATATAGTAACATTATATTTATTAACAGTATCTTTAGTAACATTATCTTTATTAACTGTATCTATATTAACATTATCTTTATTAACTATCTATAGTTACATTATCTTTATAAATAGTATATATAGTAACATTACCTATAGTAACATTATCTTTTTTAACAGTATCTATAGTTACCTTATCCAAAGTAACACTATCTTTATTAACCATGTTTATTGTAACAGTATCTATAGTTACAGTATGTATAATAATGTTATATATAGTAACAGTATCTAAAGTAACAGTTTCTATAGTAGCAGTATCTATAGTAACAGTATCTAAAGGTACAGTATCTAAAGTTACAGTATCTATATTAATGATATATTTAGTAGCAGTATCTATAGTAACAGTATATATAGTAACAGTATCTATAGTAACGGTATCTATAGTAACAGTATCTATAATAACAGTATCTATAGTAACAGTATATATAGTGACGATATCTATAGTAACAGTATCTATAGTAACAGTATCTATAGTAACAGTATCTATAGTAACGGTATCTATAGTAATGGTATCTATAGTAACAGTATCTATAGTAACAGTATCTATAGTAACAGTATCTATAGTAACAGTATCTATAGTAACGGTATCTATATTAACAGTATCTAAAGTTACAGTATATATTAATGATAAATTTAGTAGCAGTATCTATAGTAACAGTTTCTATAGTAACATTATCTATAGTAACGGTATCCATAGTAACAGTATCTATAGTAACGGTATCTATAGTAACGGTATCTATAATAACATTATCTATAGTAACAGTATATATAGTAACGGTATCTATAGTAACAGTATCTATAGTAACATTATCTATAGTAACAGTATATCTATAGTAATAGTATCTATAGTAACGGTATCTATAGTAACGGTATCTATAATAACAGTATTTATATTAACGGTATCTATAATAACGGTATCTAAAAATATAGTATATATCTATAGCAGCAAAGTCTCTAACTGAAAAAAAATAGAAAAAATATCCAATTTAACTTGAATCTATAGAGTGTATTCTTTTCTTTCAGCCAACAGCATCTATAGCGGAAGTCCCATCTGGAAATGAGAAGACCTTGTTTACATCACGATCTAGAATGAGTCTGAGACGAGGTGATAGGACCAAACGCCGGAACAGCTGCGTTGCAGACCAATCAGGTAAGTTTTTTTACCTTTATTTTACTGAATACTGAAAATGCCAACTGTGATGATGGACTCTGCTGGTCACTTTATTATGCAGTATTTCAGAATCTCTTAATTATCTTTTCTGTCTTTCACTTATTTTGTTTGCTTCTCTGAGTTTAGCTTTTTTTTGTCGGGAGTAATTTAATGAGAGGGTAAAGCCTTCTGTCATTGCATGCTTGCTGTGAGATTCCAATAAGGGGAAACAGAAATTGACTTGTCTCGTACAGGCAGCAGGCATCGCATGACCTTATGTAAGTGAGACCCCAACAAACCAAACAGTAAAAATAAGAAGATGATCCTTTATCTTGGAGTTATGTTGGTGTAGTCTGTCGGCTGGCACAATAGTAACATATACTAGTACTCTCACCTAGACCAACGGGGTTTGATAACAAACTCTCACCTAGACCAACAGGGTTTGATAACAAACCCTCACCTAGACCAACGGGGTTTGATAACAAACTCTCACCTAGACCAACAGGGTTTGATAACAAACTCTCACCTAGACCAACAGGGTTTGATAACAAACTCTCACCTAGACCAACAGGGTTTGATAACAAACCTTCACCTAGACCAACGGGGTTTGATAACAAACCCTCACCTAGACCAACAGGGTTTGATACCAAACTCTCACCTAGACCAACAGGGTTTGATAACAAACTCTCACCTAGACCAACAGGGTTTGATAACAAACTCTCACCTAGACCAACAGGGTTTGATAACAAACCCTCACCTAGACCAACAGGGTTTGTTAACACACTAGTTTTCTCACCCAGACCAACAGGGTTTGATAACAAACTCTCACCTAGACCAACAGGGTTTGATAACAAACTCTCACCTAGACCAACAGGGTTTGATAACAAACTCTCACCTAGACCAACAGGGTTTGATAACAAACCCTCACCTAGACCAACGGGGTTTGATACCAAACTCTCACCTAGACCAACAGGGTTTGATAACAAACTCTCACCTAGACCAACAGGGTTTGATAACAAACTCTCACCTAGACCAACAGGGTTTGATAACAAACTCTCACCTAGACCAACAGGGTTTGATAACAAACTCTCACCTAGACCAACAGGGTTTGATAACAAACCCTCACCTAGACCAACGGGGTTTGATAACAAACCCTCACCTAGACCAACGGGGTTTGATAATAAACCCTCACCTAGACCAACAGGGTTTGATACCAAACTCTCACCTAGACCAACAGGGTTTGATAACAAACTCTCACCTAGACCAACAGGGTTTGATAACACACTAGTTCTCTCACCTAGACCAACAGGGTTTGATACCAAACTCTCACCTAGACCAACAGGGTTTGATAACAAACTCTCACCTAGACCAACGGGGTTTGATAACAAACTCTCACCTAGACCAACAGGGTTTGATAACAAACCCTCACCTAGACCAACAGGGTTTGATAACACACTAGTTCTCTCACCTAGACCAACAGGGTTTGATACCAAACTCTCACCTAGACCAACAGGGTTTGATACCAAACTCTCACCTAGACCAACAGGGTTTGATAACAAACCCTCACCTAGACCAACAGGGTTTGATAACAAACCCTCACCTAGACCAACAGGGTTTGATAACAAACTCTCACCTAGACCAACAGGGTTTGATAACAAACTCTCACCTAGACCAACAGGGTTTGATAACAAACTCTCACCTAGACCAACGGGGTTTGATAACAAACTCTCACCTAGACCAACAGGGTTTGATACCAAACTCTCACCTAGACCAACAGGGTTTGATACCAAACTCTCACCTAGACCAACAGGGTTTGATACCAAATTCTCACCTAGACCAACGGGGTTTGATAACAAAATAGTACTCTCACCTAGACCAACGGGGTTTGATAACAAACTCTCACCCAGACCAACAGGGTTTGATAACAAACTCTCACCCAGACCAACAGGGTTTGATAACAAACTCTCACCTAGACCAACAGGGTTTGATAACAAACTCTCACCCAGACCAACGGGGGAGGGGGGTACTCTGGTTTTTCTAGTGATACATTGTGATGTAGCTTAGGGTCACGTTACCATTCAGTGAGGTGACATCCAGGCTCCAAGAACCAAATTAGTATAATAATGGTTCTCAGCTGATCTCATGGGTTAATAAACAAACAAATATTATAATAATAACAAAGCTCGTCTTTTATCTTTCATGCTAAAAGGCATTGCATAGAATGGGAAAATACCTTAATATTTTTTCCCAAAGATTGTACTGATGTTCTGGTGTCAGCCATTTTCCTCAGCTGGTCTCGTGTAAAAGAATTCCATTAACAATAGTTTTATGGTTAGATCAGCTGTATCGTTCCTGTTCATGGACCTGTGACTGCAATATGTTCTGCAAGATAATGTGATCAGATAAGATTAACAAACGGAATGCAATATGGAGCTGTTGGGGGAGTACAAGCATGTCATTGATCTTGTTTCCAGTGAGAATTGAGGTAATGGCCTGTTTCTACACTATATGGCCGTTTGTCAAAAGGATTTTGTCTAATAAACAATCTTCACATGTCTCTCATTAATTTCAGATGTGTTTATTTTACTTGTGTTCACATCATTTTACATTCTGTCTTCTTGGAAATGTGATTATGCTCTCGGCAAAGTGTCGTTTGTGTGTCATTTATTCAACTAGATTAACATTAAATGGTGACAGATGAGCTCTCCTGCCGAATTCTCCCTGTTGGGTGATTCTCAGTTACAAGTACTCGAGCCATACAAGGATGCAATTGGAAGCTTAAAATGTTAATTCTATCCATAGCCTTCCCCTTTATGTATTAATGGGTGCAATTTGGGCTTATTGCTGATCAGTATTATGTGTGATTTGCAAGGTGGGCATTATTGTGGAGTACCATGTGTGATTTACAAGGTGGGCAAATCGTGGAGGAACATGTGTAATTTACAAGGTGGGCACATTGTGGAGTACCATGTGTAATTTACAAGGTGGGCAAATCGTGGAGGAACATGTGTTATTTACAAGGTGGGCACATTGTGGAGTACCATGTGTAATTTACAAGGTGGGCATATTGTGGGGTACCATGTGTAATTTACAAGGTAAAAATCAAGGTTTTAAATATTACTGGAAATATCACATGAAAATGAACATAAATAATTTGTATGGTTTGTATGTATAATTATATGTACAGGTATGGAATTTACCTTTCAATAATAAGTAAGAATATAAGATTTAAGTGTATGTCCCTGTAACCCTGGTAACACCATTGTTAAAGACTTCCATGACAATATTCACCAATAACCAGAACAGTCGGAGGAGCAATAAAATCTAGATCTCGTTCACATTAATGAAAATTATTCCACACCAGTAGTCATAGGGGTTTGAGTGAAGCTGACAATTGTGTGATTATTTACTGCGTCTATAGCGCCTGTCAATCACATGAAGTGTTAACATATAAAAGAAGACAGCAGTAAACAAGATTGTCAAGTCGTCACCACATGTCCATTTCTTGCTGAATATGTTTGGAAGACATCATATTCCCTCCTGTTATACTGAACAAATCTTCTATTTGGAATCCTCATATTTGATAATGATTGTTGATCAGATTTAGCACTAAAAGGTTTTGTACAAACATAGAATAATGAAAAGCAGGATTTATCTGATGTAACCATCTTCTGTTGATGATGTAAACAGCTAGTTTTTCTGAACATCAGTGCTGTAAACAACATTATACTAATGGAATAAATTTCCTTTTAAACTCTGTAGAACATTTCCCTCGAACACTGTATGTAAATGTAATTAGCAATGTAATATTTCCAATCTAACACTGTAATTAGCAATAGGACATTTCCCTCTAACACTGTAATTAGCAATAGGACATTTCCCTCTAACACTGTAATTAGCAATAGGACATTTCCCTCTAACACTGTTATTAGCAATAGGACATTTCCCTCTAACACTGTTATTAGCAATAGGACATTTCCCTCTAACACTGTAATTAGCAATAGGACATTTCCCTCTAACACTGTAATTAGCAATAGGGCATTTCCCTCTAACACTGTAATTAGCAATAGGACATTTCCCTCTAACACTGTAATTAGCAATAGGACATTTCCCTCTAACACTGTAATTAGCAATATGACATTTCCCTCTAACACTGTAATTAGCAATAGGACATTTCCCTCTAACACTGTAATTAGCAATATGACATTTCCCTCTAACACTGTAATTAGCAATAGGACATTTCCCTCTAACACTGTAATTAGCAAAAGGACATTTCCCTCTAACACTGTAATTAGCAATATGACATTTCCAATCTAACACTGTAATTAGCAATAGGACATTTCCCTCTAACACTGTAATTAGCAATAGGACATTTCCCTCTAACACTGTAATTAGCAATAGGACATTTCCCTCTAACACTGTAATTAGCAATATGACATTTCCCTCTAACACTGTAATTAGCAATAGGACATTTCCCTCTAACACTGTAATTAGCAATATGACATTTCCAATCTAACACTGTAATTAGCAATAGGACATTTCCCTCTAACACTGTTATTAGCAATAGGACATTTCCCTCTAACACTGTTATTAGCAATAGGACATTTCCCTCTAACACTGTAATTAGCAATAGGACATTTCCCTCTAACACTGTAATTAGCAATAGGACATTTCCCTCTAACACTGTTATTAGCAATAGGACATTTCCCTCTAACACTGTTATTAGCAATAGGACATTTCCCTCTAACACTGTAATTAGCAATAGGACATTTCCCTCTAACACTGTAATTAGCAATAGGGCATTTCCCTCTAACACTGTAATTAGCAATAGGACATTTCCCTCTAACACTGTAATTAGCAATAGGACATTTCCCTCTAACACTGTAATTAGCAATATGACATTTCCCTCTAACACTGTAATTAGCAATAGGACATTTCCCTCTAACACTGTAATTAGCAATATGACATTTCCCTCTAACACTGTAATTAGCAATAGGACATTTCCCTCTAACACTGTAATTAGCAATAGGACATTTCCCTCTAACACTGTAATTAGCAAAAGGACATTTCCCTCTAACACTGTAATTAGCAATATGACATTTCCAATCTAACACTGTAATTAGCAATAGGACATTTCCCTCTAACACTGTAATTAGCAATAGGACATTTCCCTCTAACACTGTAATTAGCAATAGGACATTTCCCTCTAACACTGTAATTAGCAATATGACATTTCCCTCTAACACTGTAATTAGCAATAGGACATTTCCCTCTAACACTGTAATTAGCAATAGGACATTTCCCTCTAACACTGTAATTAGCAATAGGACATTTCCCTCTAACACTGTAATTAGCAATATGACATTTCCAATCTAACACTGTAATTAGCAATAGGACATTTCCCTCTAACACTGTAATTAGCAATAGGACATTTCCCTCTAACACTGTAATTAGCAATATGACATTTCCAATCTAACACTGTAATTAGCAATAGGACATTTCCCTCTAACACTGTAATTAGCAATAGGACATTTCCCTCTAACAGTGTAATTAGAAATAGGATAGTTCCCTTAATCACTGTAATTAGCAATAGGGCATTTCGATCTATCTAACACTGTTATTAGCAATAGGACATTTCCCTCTTAACACTGTAATTAGCAATAGGACATTTCCCTCTAACACTGTAATTAGCAATAGGACATTTCCCTCTAACAGTGTAATTAGCAATAGGACATTTCCCTCTAACACTGTAATTAGCAATAGGACATTTCCCACTTAACACTGTAATTAGCAATAGGACATTTCCCTCTAACACTGTAATTAGCAATAGGACATTTCCCTCTAACAGTGTAATTAGCAATAGGACATTTCCCTCTAACACTGTAATTAGCAATAGGACATTTCCCTCTAACACTGTAATTAGCAATAGGACATTTCCCTCTAACACTGTAATTAGCAATAGGACATTTCCCTCTAACAGTGTAATTAGAAATAGGACATTTCCCTCTAGCACTGTAATTAGAAATAGGACATTTCCCTCTAGCACTGTAATTAGCAATGTAATATTTCCAATCTAACACTGTTATTAGCAATAGGACATTTCCCTCTAACACTGTAATTAGCAATAGGACATTTCCCTCTAGCACTGTAATTAGCAATATGACATTTCCCTCTAACACTGTAATTAGCCATAAGATGTTTTCCCTCTAGCACTGTAATTAATAAAAAAAAATAATTCTCCTCTAACACTGTTATTAGCAAGATAACATTTCTAATCTAGCACTGTTATTAGCAATATTATATTTCCAATCTAACACTGTAATTAGGGCCCCGCATCAGAGATGCGGTGCCCTATAGTAATCAGGTTGTCCGTCTGTCCGTTTTTTCTTTTGCGCAAAATTATTGACAAGAGTTGGAGGATTTCGGTGAACATTGGTACATAGTGGTATTTAGGGAAGCCAAACACAATGGTATCACTTATGAAACCGTCTGTTGCCATGGTAACAAATGGAGGTTTCCGATTGGTTGAAATTTCGATATTGTTCGATTTCGGTGAAAATTGGTACATAGTGGTATTTAGGGAAGCCAAACACAATGGTACCACTTACGAAACCGTCTGTTGCCATGGTAACAAATGGAGGTTTCTGATTGGTCGAAATTTAGTTATTGTTCGATTTTGGTGAGAATTGGTATATAGGGGTTTTGAGGAAACACCTTTCCAAAATCTGTGTTGTCATGGGAAGGAAATAGAGGCTTCTGATTGGTAGAAATTTTGATATTATTTGATTGCGGCGAAAATTAGTACATACAGGTATTGAGGGAAGCCGATTTTCGATGATGTAACATTTTACATATTGACATAAAACCTCAATACACACATACATATACAATACTATTACAGTCTTTCATTAGCATAATTTATGACTTATGCAAAGTTGGTCACAATCAAACAAGATATCAACTGACCAAAGTTCAAAGTGAATGGGTCATATATTAAGGTCGGATTGACATTTTTTAAATGGTAAATCTTAAGTTGGTCACAATCAAACAAGGTATCAATTGACCAAAGTTCAAAGTGAATGGGTCATATATTAAGGTCGGATTGACATATTTTAAATGGTAAATCTTAAGTTGGTCACAATCAAACAAGGTATCAACTGACCAAAGTTCAAAGTCAGTGGGTCATATGTTAAGGTCGAATTGACATTTTTTAAATGGTAAAGATTTTGTTATGACATTATAAAGGTAAGTTGGTGTCAAGTGACCAAATTTTGAAGTTGATTGGGTCTAAATATAAAAAGTTTTAAAACAAAAAAAGGTGAAAAAAGTACTGGTTTGGATTTCTTATACCTCAAATGACAAAAAAAGGACATTGTTAAAATATTGTAAAAAATCCTTTTTTTCTCCCCTTTTCTTCACATTTGGTATGGTTTTTTTTTCAGAAAACCCTCTCAAGTTTACCTTATTAAAATAACTACATTGAGATTATATCAGTTTGTGTGCTCCTTGATATTAGATTTGAAACAAATTTGAAAAGTGTAATGCTTGTAGAATTCTTTTAGCTAGCTTTTCCATACAATAATAATAAGTCAGTGGCCCTATTAATGCTAACATTAATGAAACAATAGCAAAGGTTAATCAAAAACATATATCTAATAGTTTCATGTCAATATATTACAATCAGTGTTTTTCCTGGGTATTTTGGGAAAACTTCAATATGCCAAATTGGGAAAACACTGTAATTAGCAAAAGGACATTTCCCTCTAACACTGTAATTAGCAATATGACATTTCCCTCTTAACACTGTAATTAGCAATAGGACATTTCCCGCTTAACACTGTAATTAGCAATAGGACATTCCCCACTTAACACTGTAATTAGCAATATGACATTTCCCTCTTAACACTGTAATTAGCAATAGGACATTTCCCTCTAACACTGTAATTAGCAATAGGATATTTTCCTCTTAACACTGTAATTAGCAATAGGGCATTTCCTTCTAACACTGTAATTAGCAATAGGACATTTCCCTCTACCACTGTTATTAGTAATAGGACTTTTCCCTCTAACACTGTAATTAGCAATATGACATTTCTCTCTTAACACTGTAATTAGCAATAGGACATTTCCCTCTACCACTGTAATTATAAGTAATAGGACTTTTCCCTCTAACACTATAATTAAAAATAGGACATTTTCCACCAAGAATGTAGTTAGATTAAATGCTATTTCAGCTTTGTCAGCAATTATCTAGGAAGTAATTGGATTTATTTTTGGTTTAATGTCCTGGTATATCAAGGGAGCTCCGAGTCCTTATGTCCTATAAAACATGACATGTTGTGTTTGTATGACCCATGGACACTCCAAGTCCCTATGACCTGTGTGATCCACTCCGAGACCCTGTGAACTAACACCACATCTGGTGTCTGTGTGATCCACTCCGAGACCCTGTGACCTACCTGTATAACACCACATCTGGTGTCCGTGTGATCCGCTCCGAGACCCTGTGACCATGAGTACCTATATAACACCACATCTGGTGTCTGTGTGATCCACTCCGTGACCCTGTGACCTACCTATATAACACCACATCTGGTGTCTGTGTGATCCACTCCGTGACCCTGTGACCTATACCTATATAACACCACATCTGGTGTCCGTGTGATCCACTCTGAGACCCTGTGACCTACCTATATAACACCACATCTGGTGTCTGTGTGATCCACTCCGAGACCCTGTGACCTACCTGTATAACACAACATCTGGTGTCCGTGTGATCCACTCCGAGACCCTGTGACCTACCTATATAACACCACATCTGGTGTCTGTGTGATCCACTCCGTGACACTGTGACCTATACCTATATAACACCACATCTGGTGTCCGTGTGATCCACTCCGAGACCCTGTGACCTACCTATATAACACCACATCTGGTGTCCGTGTGATCCACTCCGAGACCCTGTGACCTACCTATATAGCACCACATCTGATGTCTGTGTGATCCACTCCGAGACCCTGTGACCTACCTGTATAACACAACATCTGGTGTCTGTGTGATCCACTCCGTGACCCTGTGACCTACCTGTATAACACAACATCTGGTGTCCGTGTGATCCACTCCGTGACCCTGTGACCTAACACCACATCTAGTGTCTGTGTGATCCACTCCGTGACCCTGTGACCTACCTATATAACACCACATCTGGTGTCTGTGTGATCCACTCCGAGACCCTGTGACCATGAGTACCTGTATAAAACAACATCTGGTGTCTGTGTGATCCACTCCGAGACCCTGTGACCTACCTATATAGCACCACATCTGATGTCTGTGTGATCCACTCCGAGACCCTGTGACCTACCTATATAACACCACATCTGGTGTCTGTGTGATCCACTCCGAGACCCTGTGACCTACCTATATAACACCACATCTGGTGTCTGTGTGATCCACTCCGAGACCCTGTGACCTAACACCACATCTGGTGTCTGTGTGATCCACTCCGTGACCCTGTGACCTAGCTATATAACACCACATCTGGTGTCTGTGTGATCCACTCCGTGACCCTGTGACCTACCTATATAACACCACATCTGGTGTCTGTGTGATCCACTCCGAGACCCTGTGACCATGAGTACCTGTATAAAACAACATCTGGTGTCTGTGTGATCCACTCCGAGACCCTGTGACCTACCTATATAACACCACATCTGGTGTCTGTGTGATCCACTCCGTGACCCTGTGACCTAGCTATATAACACCACATCTGGTGTCTGTGTGATCCACTCCGAGACCCTGTGACCTAACACCACATCTGGTGTCTGTGTGATCCACTCCGAGACCCTGTGACCTACCTATATAATACAATATCTGGTGTCTGTGTGATCCACTCCGAGGCCCTGTGACCTACCTGTATAACACCACATCTGGTGTCTGTGTGATCCACTCCGTGACCCTGTGACCTAGCTATATAACACCACATCTGGTGTCTGTGTGATCCACTCCGAGACCCTGTGACCTAACACCACATCTGGTGTCTGTGTGATCCACTCCGAGACCCTGTGACCTACCTATATAATACAATATCTGGTGTCTGTGTGATCCACTCCGAGGCCCTGTGACCTACCTGTATAACACCACATCTGGTGTCTATGTGATCCACTCCGAGACCCTGTAACCTACCTATATAACACCACATCTGGTGTCCGTGTGATCCACTCCGAGACCCTGTGACCTAACACCACATCTGGTGTCTGTGTGATCCACTCCGTGACCCTGTGACCTACCTATATAACACCACATCTGGTGTCTGTGTGATCCACTCCGAGACCCTGTGACCTAGCTATATAACACCACATCTTGTGTCTGTGTGATCCACTCCGAGACCCTGTGACCTACCTATATAACACCACATCTGGTGTCTGTGTGATCCACTCCGAGACCCTGTGACCTAACACCACATCTGGTGTCTGTGTGATCCACTCCGTGACCCTGTGACCTAGCTATATATCACCACATCTGGTGTCTGTGTGTTCCACTCGGAGACCCTGTGACCTACCTATATAACACCACATCTGGTGTCTGTGTGATCCACTCCGAGACCCTGTGACCTAACACCACGTCTGGTGTCTGTGTGATCCACTCCGAGACCCTGTGACCTACCTATATAACACCACATCTGGTGTCTGTGATCCACTCCGAGACCCTGTGACCATGAGTACCTGTATAACACAATATCTGGTGTCTGTGTGATCCACTCCGAGACCCTGTGACCTAACACCACGTCTGGTGTCTGTGTGATCCACTCCGAGACCCTGTGACCTACCTATATAACACCACATCTGGTGTCTGTGATCCACTCCGAGACCCTGTGACCATGAGTACCTGTATAACACAATATCTGGTGTCTGTGTGATCCACTCCGAGACCCTGTGACCTAACACCACGTCTGGTGTCTGTGTGATCCACTCCGAGACCCTGTGACCTACCTATATAACACCACATCTGGTGTCTGTGTGATCCACTCCGAGACCCTGTGACCTACCTATATAACACCACATCTGGTGTCTGTGTGATCCACTCTGAGACCCTGTGACCTAACACCACATCTGGTGTCTGTGTGATCCACTCTGTGACCCTGTGACCTACTTATATAACACCACATCTGGTGTCCGTGTGATCCACTCCGAGACCCTGTGACCTAGCTATATAACACCACATCTGGTGTCTGTGTGATCCACTCCGAGACCCTGTGACCTAACACCACATCTGATGTCTGTGTGATCCACGCGGAGACCCTGTGACCTACCTATATAACACCACATCTGGTGTCTGTGTGATCCACTCCGAGGCCCTGTGACCTACCTATATAACACCACATCTGGTGTCTGTGTGATCCACTCCGAGGCCCTGTGACCTACCTATATAACACCACGTCTAGTGTCCGTGTGATCCACTTGGAGACCCTGTGACCTAGCTACCAGCCTGAGTTTCTATGACCTGTTGTGTATATCATGGTTTAATATTTTGTTTGTCTATATATTGACACCCCTACTTGTACTTCTGCAGCAGTGATAGAGACATATATTGGTCATCACAAAAAATTCCTTAATTACTTTGTTGCTGTCTATTATATCTGACATTGACTTTTGTGATACTTTCAATTCCTCATAGTATTGATCATGACATGTGATGTTGGACCGACCATCCAGCTTCATTGTTAGGAATTATTTAAGAATAACATATAGCATTCCAATAGGTCCAGTTATGGGAAGGCTAATGATGGCTATTTTTGGTAGAACCACTGATCGGTATCTAGCTTAATGTTATATAATTCCACCAAACAAATTCTGAGAGGAAAATTTTGGAGAATGTTTCAAAGAATTTGAATATTATTGATCTATTTGTTTTTGCCTTATATTAGTCTATACAATTGCAGGTTTTGGGCTTATTTATGATTCTGTAACATTGTATATAAGTTAGATATGAAGAGAATCACATCTTAAAAGAAAAAAATCAAAATCATGTAAATTGGTAATGGTATTAACTTAAATTGTAAAATGAATCATTTGAGAAAACTTAAACTCTATAATGGTGTGATTATGAAATAGTTTATTAAATGATAACAATTTTATAATCACAGAATAAAATTCTCCCTAGATGTAGATGTCCATTCATACAGCCAATTAGACTAGAAATTGGCATTTTCATTTCAAGTTAAGTCCTTCAACACCCAAAAGCTATCAGAGGAACACTTTGATAGTTATCTAAAATTTTTGGCAACTGAATGGATCCATAAGAACTGAAAGAAAGGCAAATATTGTGAAGCGGAGACCCTGGCAGTGGATCTATTACATAAGGAAGATGTACAGGAATATATTGGCAGTGTCCGCTTTAGAGAGCACGCTAATTGCTTTGAGTTTCCTCCAATTTTTGGATGTATAGAAGTGTAAGAGCCTCTATTGGATTGCATTAGTGGTCATTGTACCTGATATTTATCCTGTAGAATATGGCTCAGTTGTATCGTATTACGCTGGTCATTACCCAGAACATTGGTCAGTTTCCAAGCTGATGAGTCACTCATTCTATAGAAGTTCTGTAAATGTCGGGAATAATCTGAACATGTATCCATAACCAGTGATGTTGATTTTGATTGACTTCCGATAGAAAGATTTCAAGATCAATAAAGAGAAATTATTGTAGGATGAAGATAAATAAAGAGGAATTATTGTAGGATGAAGATAAATAAAGAGGAATTATTGTAGGATGAAGATATATAAAGAGGAATTATTGTAGGATGAAGATATATAAAGAGGAATTATTGTAGGATGAAGATCAATAAAGAGGAATTATTGTAGGATGAAGATAAATAAAGAGGAATTATTGTAGGATGAAGATAAATAAAGAGGAATTATTGTAGGATGAAGATAAATAAAGAGGAATTATTGTAGGATGAAGATAAATAAAGAGGAATTATTGTAGGATGAAGATATATAAAGAGGAATTATTGTAGGATGAAGATATATAAAGAGGCATTATTGTAGGATGAAGATATATAAAGAGGAATTATTGTAGGATGAAGATAAATAAAGAGGAATTATTGTAGGATGAAGATAAATAAAGAGGAATTATTGTAGGATGAAGATAAATAAAGAGGAATTATTGTAGGATGAAGATAAATAAAGAGGAATTATTGTAGGATGAAGATAAATAAAGAGGAATTATTGTAGGATGAAGATAAATAAAGAGGAATTATTGTAGGATGAAGATAAATAAAGAGGAATTATTGTAGGATGAAGATAAATAAAGAGGAATTATTGTAGGATGAAGATAAATAAAGAGGAATTATTGTAGGATGAAGATAAATAAAGACGAATTATTGTAGGATGAAGATAAATAAAGAGGAATTATTGTAGGATGAAGATAAATAAAGACGAATTATTGTAGGATGAAGATAAATAAAGAGGAATTATTGTAGGATGAAGATAAATAAAGAGGAATTATTGTAGGATGAAGATCAATAAAGAGGAATTATTGTAGGATGAAGATAAATAAAGAGGAATTATTGTAGGATGAAGATAAATAAAGAGGAATTATTGTAGGATGAAGATCAATAAAGAGGAATTATTGTAGGATGAAGATAAATAAAGAGGAATTATTGTAGGATGAAGATAAATAAAGAGGAATTATTGTAGGATGAAGATAAATAAAGAGGAATTATTGTAGGATGAAGATAAATAAAGAGGAATTATTGTAGGATGAAGATCAATAAAGAGGAATTATTGTAGGATGAAGATCAATAAAGAGGAATAATTGTAGGATGAAGATCAATAAAGAGGAATAATTGTAGGATGAAGATCAATAAAGAGAAATTATTGTAGGATGAAGATCAATAAAGAGGAATAATTGTAGGATGAAGATAAATAAAGAGGAATTATTGTAGGATGAAGATAAATAAAGAGGAATTATTGTAGGATGAAGATAAATAAAGAGGAATTATTGTAGGATGAAGATCAATAAAGAGGAATTATTGTAGGATGAAGATAAATAAAGAGGAATTATTGTAGGATGAAGATAAATAAAGAGGAATTATTGTAGGATGAAGATCAATAAAGAGGAATTATTGTAGGATGAAGATCAATAAAAAAGAATTATTCTAGGATATGGTTTTTGATGTGATAAGTTTGAAATCCTTGATTAAAACACCACTTTTACTGGAATATACTTTTTGAAATAGATAAAAATAAACATATCGATATATTAGGTATTTATTATACATGGACAAACATTCTGAAAAAAAAGGGTTAGGATAACCTATAGTCATGATCCTGCTTCATCTGTTGTCGCGCTCCTTACATGTGTTAACTTTCTCAAGTTCCACCAGTGCGACTGAGCTCTAACTTGCCGTAAATGATCTTGGGATAGTCCTGATCAAGTGTTGCTATTTTTCGGATCGGTCGGAAACCTAAGAAGGCCACCATCTTTAAAAACAATTTTTAAACTTCTTCTCCAGTTCTACTGGTATATATATCATTGAGCTGAAAATGAGTTGAAATGTTAAGGAAGGGGAGCCAACAAGATGTTGTTATTTTTTTGGCCTCGTAAAAACTTTGACATGGCAGCCATGGTGGCCATTTTTCAACATGATTGCCCAATGATGGTTTTCCTGAACAGCACCTATTTTAAGCATCTTCTCAAGTTCCACCAGTGGGATTCAGCTGTAACTTATCTTAAATGTTCCTGAGATGGTCCTGGTCAAATGTTGTTATTTTTTGGGTTGGTCCGAAATCCAAGATAGCTGTCTTGGCTGCCCTGGCCAACAGTACTACTATACAAAATGTACCTTCTACTGAGTATGTATAGTACTGTATAAAAGTGCAGGGGACTTTAGAGTCGGATGACCATTGACCTATGGGCCTCTTGTTTTTTGTTTGTTATTTATGTCCCTTCATCTTCTGTATTGTATCTGATCATCCAGTATGACCTTCTGACCTCTGTTACATCCAGGAGTGTCCTGAAATTGACAGTAAATGGAACTTCATCCTATCTGTGACAGGAGTACCTCACTCTTGTGGATACTAAGATCAATTCATCGTGTTCAAATTGTGTGTTTAATACTCGTGAGGATTTGGTTGATTGAATGATTGACAATGTGTTTGTGCTTTTCACTTGAGCCTTGCAGTTCTTAGGAATGTGTTCCCAGGAGTATATGTTGGTCTGTTAATTAGCAGGACATGAGTTTAAGAGTCCTTGTCTAGGATGACAACTGTGTATGACACCAATGTTTCCCGGTAACAACTCCGATCTTCAACAACAATGCATTTCTACATAAATACAGTTTTAATTGGGTTTTGTTGCATCTAATATTAGTAAATACAACAAATCTATCATCTTTCATTGTTACAGTGCTGTACACAATCAAGAGATGAAATATACAGAAAATATGATTCATTTTAAGGAGAAAATAGTGATTGAATCACTGCAATCTTATTGGAGAGAATAGGGATTGAATAATATCACAATCTTATTGGAGAGAATAGAGATTGAATCACTGCAGTCTTAGTGGAGAGAATAGGGATTGAATCACTGCAGTCTTAGTGGAGAGAATAGGGATTGAATCACTGCAGTCTTAGTGGATAGAATAGGGATTGAATCAGGGCAATCTTATTGGAGAGAACAGAGATTGAATCAGGGCAATCTTATTGGAGAGAACAGAGATTGAATCAGGGCAATCTTATTGGAGAGAATAGGGATTCAATCACTGAAATCACTGCAGTCTTAGTTGATAGAATAAGGATGGAATCAGGGCAATCTTGGTGGAGCTAGAGAATAGGGATTGAATCACTTCAGTCTTAGTGTAGAGAATAGGGATTGAATCACTGCAGTCTTAGTGGATAGAATAGGGATTGAATCACTGCAGTCTTAGTGGATAGAATAGGGATTGAATCACTGCAATCTTAGTGGATAGAATAGGCATTGAATCAGGGCAATCTTAGTGGATAGAATAGGGATTGAATCACTGCAATCTTAGTGTAGAGAATAGGGATTGAATCAGGGCAATCTTATTGGAGAGAATAGGGATTCAATCACTGAAATCACTGCAGTCTTAGTTGATAGAATAAGGATGGAATCAGGGCAATCTTGGTGGAGCTAGAGAATAGGGATTGAATCACTTCAGTCTTAGTGTAGAGAATAGGGATTGAATCATTGCAATCTTAGTGGAGAGAATATATGGATTGAATCACTTCAGTCTTAGTGGAGAGAATAGGGATTGAATCAGGGCAATCTTAGTGGAGAGAATAGTTGCTCACAATCTCTTATATGAGTTTAATGTCAACCAACCAACTGGGGTCATAAATAAGGTCACTGGTATTATAAATGGATTACTCTACTGACTTCATTAAGGATCTAATTGTTCTGACATTTCCTACACTTACTCACATTAACATCAACTCTTGTATGAAGTAGCATTTCCATCAACCAGGGTAAACAATGAGGATATGTCTTGTTTTCTCCAGCTTCCTACCTTTCTTTTACATCATACATTATCTCACAATAACACCCAGTGTGTTCTTTTTTCCATTTTATCTGACATCAATCAATTTTCTCCTTTCTTTAAATATCTCTGCTTATAAAACATACTGTCCTCCCATTTTCCCATTCCTTACTGTCATAATATACTTAGAGCCGTCATCTCTTTATGAGTTCAGGTTTCACCCACCAGGGGTTTAAATTGATGCCACCGTTTATAGTTCAGTTGCTTTAAACTCTTATGTGCACATGACCTCACAGCTGTGTCATCTCTTGTTGATGTTTAGAAGTGTTTTCCTGAGCAGCATTGTGATGAGACAGTTCTTATCATGTTTGGTTGTGTATTGGTCAATGTTGAATAGCGAGGGGATTATTATCAATAAAATCATATCGAGGGGATTCATATTGAGGGGATTCATATCGATTGATATGCTGTGTTACTTTAGATGACTCTCATAAGAATTCTAGTTTAAACCAAATGTGTCGCCAAACGATGATGAATGAGTATATCCGGGGAATGGCTAGACAAAAGCATGTCAAATTGGTGTGATCAGCTAGTCACAATTTGATTGTTTTACTTTAACAAACATTTACTCACCAACAAACATTTACTCACCAACAAGCATTTACTCACCAACAAACATTTACTCACCAACAAACATTTACTCACCAACTAATTTGATTTCAAACCAATTTTTCTGAAACTTTTTTTTCCTTGTGGTTATATTACAGCTATAATAATCGATTGTGCATACTTATTTATCATGTGATCATACTAAAAATAGAAAGTCATTTTGGACAAAATTTAGAAAAGATTGGTTCGTACTGAAATGACGTTTTTTGTCAGGAATTTTATATAGTTTACAGTTCTGTCTGTATAGAGGCTAGATTGCTTTGTGGTTTCAAAACCATTAGCGTCTCAGATTTACATCAGCGTCTCAGATTTACATCAGTGTCTCAGATTTACATCAGCGTCTCAGATTTACATCAGCGTCTCAGATTTACATCAGCGTCTCAGATTTACATCGGCGTCGGCGTCTCAGATTTACATCGGCATCTCAGATTTACATCGGCGTCTCAGATTTACATCAGCATCTCAGATTTACATCAGCGTCTCAGATTTACATCAGCGTCTCAGATTTACATCGGCGTCTCAGATTTACATCGGCGTCTCAGATTTACATCGGCGTCTCAGATTTACATCGGCGTCTCAGATTCACATCAGCGTCTCAGATTTACATCAGATTTACATCAGCGTCTCAGATTCACATCAGCTTCTCAGATTTACAACTACAACAGATCTCAAGTGTTTGTTACCATAACTACAACAGATCTCAAGTGTTTGTTACCATAACTACAACAGATCTCAAGTGTTTGTTACCATAACTACAACAGATCTCAAGTGTTTGTTACCATAACTACAATAGATCTCAAGTGTTTGTTACCATAACTACAACAGATCACAAGTGTTTGTTACCATAACTACAACAGATCTCAAGTGTTTGTTACCATAACTACAACAAATCTCAAGTGTTTGTTACCATAACTACAACAGATCTCAAATGTTTGTTACCATAACAACAACAGATTTCAAGTGTTTGTTACCATAACTACAACATATTTCAAGTGTTTGTTACCATAACTACAACAGATCTCAAGTGTTTGTTACCGTAACTTACAACAGATCTCAAGTGTTTGTTACCATAACTACAACAGATTTCAAGTGTTTGTTACCGTAACGACAGATCTCAAGTGTTTGTTACCATAACTACAACAGATCTCAAGTGTTTGTTACCATAACTACAACAAATCTCAAGTGTTTGTTACCATAACGACAACAGATCTCAAATGTTTGTTACCATAACTACAACAGATCTCTAGGTTTTTGGGTTGATGAGTTGGCCCCGAGAAGACAATACTAGTTTTGGATACTACATGTGTTAATTGACCTGAGAAAATAGACATTACATCAGATGTCACAGTCACTGTCCGATGTTGAGTGCTGATTTTATCTTTACACATCTATATCACTCGACCATCATTATGAACAAGCTACATGCAGTGCGTTGAAAGGTTTCAGCCAGCTTTCCTGATCAGGCACATAATATCCGAATATATGTAGCTATTGATGTCAGAGAGATATATCATAGAGATACCAAAGAGTTCAGACCACTGCATGCTAGGTTTTCTCTAAAGTCACACAGAACCAAGGTTATGTGGGCAGCATGAAAATATTCTAATCCAATTGCTGGCAACTTACAGCGTTTTTCTATAGTTATTGATGCCTGACTTTTCTGAGTCCGTTCATGAACAATGAGTACGTTAAACCAAACAGTTCCTTATCACGTTCATTTATCAAGAGTTGCATAACATTGACAGAGGAATATTGATCCATTTAAAGTTTAGTCAATGTTGGCCATAGTTTAACATGTATTGGTTCCTCTGTCATGGTTAAGGCTAATTATAAGCTTGGTGTTGTTTGATCATTCGCCACTAATAGGTCGGTACTCCTTGAAAATAGCACAAAGGTTTTAGGCATGATTATTATAACTATTTCTGTAGGTCTTGGTAAAACGCTATCATAATTTGTTAGCAGAAGAGCTGGGATGAACATGAATATTAAAATTTAATTTTTAAGAATACGGAGACCAAGTCATCGTATTGCTGTGACAATATTGCAAGGTTAAGTAAATACAGTAGACTGCCATTGTAATGGTTATATAGATAAGAATTTGTGTTACAAATCTTCCAAAGCATGGAAAAAAGATGTGACCATCATACAAAGTGTCTCATATAGGTGTGTTGTTACAATGTATCATATATATAGAGGTTACAAAACGAGTGGTTGATGGATAAGGAATTTATTTCACACGAGTAAGTTATTTTTTAAAAGTTACAAAAGACACAAGCTTTAGCAAGTGTCTTTTGCAACTTTTAAAAATTAACTTTCGAGTGCGAAAGAAATTCCATATACAACCATCACGAGTCGTGTGACCTGTTTCAAAGGGAAACGTGGCCAAGTATAATTTCACGTATGCAAATGCAGTGTACCGGTGACGTCCGGGACCCGGTTATGTGACGTCATTTGATTATTGATGACGTCAATAACAATTGCAGCTTGGGTCAAAGTTCGAATTATTGACCAATCAAAAGACTGGAAGGTCATATACTACTAGTGGTATATAATATGTATTTATGGCCCTGGATGCAGGGCAATATGAAGGTTTGTTTACCCGAAGGTATCATATTTCCCGAGGACTTGCCCAAGGGAAATATGATACCTTCGGGTAAACAAACCTTCATATTATCCTGCATCCAGACCGATAAAATGTTTATTATACCGAAAAATAATAAGTAATGATGATACTCAAAAATAAACTGAAGATATGAAATATCATTTTTATCACAAACTCCTGTGATCTCGGTTGCTCAATTGATACGATTCCAAGTCGAGGTGTTATTGACAGTTTATTTTAGAAACTCTTGGAAACAGTTGGCATGTACACTTGTTGATATTTTCCTGTTCTGAGCAATCTTGTTTTGCAGAATTTTATCTTTTTCTGCTTCTTCGACTGCACGAAAAGGTTTGCGTTTCTGTTCATTTGCCATTTGTAAATAACTGGAAGGGAGACAACTCCTCGCAACAGAATGTGATGGTGGCCATGGGGGAACGCGGTCCAGGGAGATATTATATTTATCTCCCTGGCTCACGCGCCTCAGGGAGATATAATGTTTTATCCCCCTTCCACGTGATGCGTTTCAGCTAATCACAGGCACTGTTATAAACATGAGGTATAATAACATTATTTATCCAACAGTCGGCACATTTATACATTGGCTTGAGAGTGGAATAACACAGCGTATTGTGGTAGAAAATATTTCTGTGTTGTTCCACTCTTAAGCCATTTTAGAAATATCCTGACTGTTGGATATATATATATATATGATATATTCCACTAGTTGAATATACCTTCCGGTCTTTTGATTGGTCAAAAATTTGAACTTTGACCCGAGCTACAATTGTTATTGACGTCATCAATAATCAATGACGCTGCATCACTGAGCCCTGGGCGTCACCTGCATGTACACCTTATTTGTATATGGGAAATAAGACTTGGCCACGTTTCCCTTTGATTCAAGCCGATATTGTGGTTGAAACAGGTCATACCACTTATGATTTTTGGATATGGAATTTATTTCACAATTTCACATTTTATGGAAGTTATTTTTCAAAAGTTACAAAACTAAGGCTTGTTTCTTTTGTAACTTTAAAAAAATAACTTACTCATGTGAAATCAATTCCATATCCAACAACCACTCTTAATGTAACCCCTATATATATATAAATACATATAAAATTTATATTCACATTGTTTATAATGTACATGTGACTGTGTGACCCTGTATGACCTTATTGTGTTTACTGTCAGACTGTAACTGTGTGACCCTGTATGACCTTATTGTGTTTACTGTCAGACTGTAACTGTGTGACCCTGTATGACCTTATTGTGTTTACTGTCAGACTGTAACTGTGTAACCCTGTATGACCTTATTATGTTGACTGTCAGACTGTTACTGTGTGACCCTGTATGACCTTATTGTGTTGACTGTCAGACTGTAACTGTGTGACCCAGTATGACCTTATTGTGTTAACTGTCAGACTGTAACTGTGTGACCCTGTATGACCTTATTATGTTGACTGTTAGACTGTAACTGTGTGACCCTGTATGACCTTATGGTGTTGACTGTCAGACTGTAACTGTGTGACCCTGTATGACCTTATTGTGTTTACTGTCAGACTGTAACTGTGTGGCCCTGTATGACCTTATTGTGTTTACTATCAGACTGTAACTGTGTGACCTTGTATGACCTTATTGTGTTTACTGTAAGACTGTAACTGTGTGACCCTGTATGACCTTATTGTGTTGACTGTCAGACTGTAACTGTATGACCCTGTATGACCTTATTGTGTTTACTGTCAGACTGTAACTGTGTGACCTTGTATAACCTTATTGTGTTTACTGTCAGACTGTAACTGTGTGACCCTGTATGACCTTTTTGTGTTGACTGTCAGACTGTAACTGTGTGACCCTGTATGACCTTATTGTGTTTACTGTCAGACTGTAACTGTGTGACCCTGTATGACCTTATTGTGTTGACTGTCAGACTGTAACTGTGTGACCCTGTATGACCTTATTGTGTTTACTGTCAGACTGTAACTGTGTGACCCTGTATGACCTTATTGTGTTGACTGTCAGAGTCTGTAACTGTGTGACCCTGTATGACCCTGTATGACCCTGTATGACCCTGTATGACCTTATTGTGTTGACTGTCAGACTGTAACTGTGTGACCCTGTATGACCTTATCATGTTGTATGTAAGACTACTGTGTGATCATGTATTGCCTTTTGCATTGATAGCCATTTGGCATTTTTTCCATGCACACAAATGTAGAAATACTGCAGCTGTTTTTTGTTACATTAAAATACTGTTCTCTTACAACTATTTAAATACTGTTCTCTCATATAAAAACCTTTCTATTCGAACTACTATCCCACTTTTCTTTCAATCAGTGCTATTCCCTCATCTGCTCTCCTATTTCTTTTTATATGTAATTCATCACACACAGAGGCTATATAATATATTCACTGTCCTGTTAGCCCTGTGTGTATGCAGTCCTACATATATGTCAGGACCCTAATCCCTCATTGTAACAGGGAGACCAGCACAGTCCCCATGGGGCCTGACAGTTCTGTTATGATACAGACAGCACAGCCTCCATTACAATGGTCAGGAATCTGAAGTCAAGCAAAGTCAACTTCATCAACTTTAACAAAATCAATTAAAATAGTATCCTAAAGAAAAACAAGAAAAAATCAGAAATTTAATATTGCCAATATTTTTTACCTGATTTGAATAATCTCTTGACTAAATAAAAATATGCATATTTATGTTTATTTTGCTTTACTTATTTTTTATTATCTTCAAGTTGACAAAACATTAATTTTGTGATTGAGTATCTTGGAGAGCTAACAATTTGGTTTAATCACTCAACATTTTTGAGAGATAAGAGAAGCTCTCTCTGTCCTGATCAATGACTGCTGATATATAATAACACATGTTGTATGTGGGGACTGATTAGTGAGCTAAACCTTCCTACACATAATCCATCAATATTGATATTGAAGCCATCTCCTACTTCATATACAAATTGTATGTAGTCAACCTAAAGAACAGGCTCACAATGGCTGCCCTATTATACCTTATAAAAGTCATGTAGATCATACTCCAGTATAATTATCATATGACTTTCCCTGTTTGGATTTTTAATGATAGTGTCCCAATACAGATTTTAATGAATGTCCCAATACAGATTTTAATGAATGTCCCAATTACAGATTTTAATGAATGTCCCAATACAGATTTTAATGAATGTCCCAATTACAGATTTTAATGAATGTCCCAATTACAGATTTTAATGACTGTCCCAGTACAGATTTTAATGATAGTGTCCCAATACAGATTTTAATGAATGTCCCAATTACAGATTTTAATGACTGTCCCAGTACAGATTTTAATGATAGTGTCCCAATTACAGATTTTAATGAATGTCCCAATTACAGATTTTAATGACTGTCCCAGTACAGATTTTAATGACTGTCCCAGTACAGATTTTAATGATAGTGTCCCAATACAGATTTTAATGAATGTCCCAATTACAGATTTTAATGAATGTCCCAATTACAGATTTTAATGACTGTCCCAGTACAGATTTTAATGATAGTGTCCCAATACAGATTTTAATGAATGTCCCAATACAGATTTTAATGAATGTCCAATTACAGATTTTAATGAATGTCCCAATTACAGATTTTAATGAATGTTCCAGTACAGATTTTAATGATAGTGTCCCAATACAGATTTTAATGACTGTCCCATTACAGATTATAATGAATGTCCCAATACAGATTTTAATGAATGTCCCAATACAGATTTTAATGAATGTTCTTGTTCAGATGTTAGTGAATGTCCCAGAACATATTTTAATGAATGTCCCAGTTAAGATTTTAATGACTGTCCCAGTTCAGATTTTAATGACTGTCCCAGTTCAGATGTTAGTTCAGATGTTAGTGAATATCCCAGAATATATTTTAATGAATGTCCCAGTTTATATTTCAATGAATGTCCCAGTACAGTCTTTTAATGACTGTTCTTGTTAAGATGTTAGTGAATGTCCCAGAACAGATTATAATGACTGTCCCAATACATATTTTAATGAATGTCCCTGTACAAATTTGTCAAGTAGGAAACATTACATTAAGTGGAATATGTTTTGTATCTCAAATGTGATAATTAAGCAACATGACATTAAGTAGAAGATTAGTTGTATCAAAACTAAATTAAATAGAATATCTGTTATATTACTATACTGTGATAATAAGGAACATTACACTAAGTGGAATATCTGTTATATTACTATACTGTGATAATAAGGAACATTACATTAAGTGGAATATCTGTTATATTACTGTACTGTGATAATAAGGAACATTACATTAAGTGGAATATCTGTTATATTACTATACTGTGATAATAAGGAACATTACATTAAGTGGACCAATATATCACAACTGTGATTAGTAACATTACATTAAGTGAAATTTTTGCTATGTCACAAATTTATCAATCAGTACAGGAAGTGCAGTGTGTAAAGCTACAAATGTAACAATAGCCAACATTACAGTAAATGGAATAGCTTTTACTGTGGTCACTGATGTACCAATTTGAACCTCAATTGTGACAATTAACAACATTATATGAAATGTGATAATAAACATTATTATATCAAGTAGGATATTATCACCATCCAACATCTTTGATAATGCTGCTGTTATATATTTCTGCAGTTGTGGTAATATCCTTATCAGTGATTGGTGGTCGGGTGACCCAGTGTAACACACCGTCCTGTTACCTACTGATTGGTGGCCGGTTGGCCCAGTGTAACACACCATCATGTCACCTACTGATTGGTGGCCGGGTGGCCCAGTGTAACACACCATCATGTCACCTACTGATTGGTGGCCGGGTGGCCCAGTGTAACACACCATCATGTCACCTACTGATTGGTGGTCGGGTGACCCAGTGTTACACACCATCCTTTGACCTACTGATTGGTGGCCGGGTGGCCCAGTGTAACACACCATCATGTCACCTACTGATTGGTGGCCGGGTGACCCAGTGTAACACACCATCATGTCACCTACTGATTGGTGGCCGGGTGGCCCAGTGTAACACACCATCATGTCACCTACTGATTGGTGGCCGGGTGACCCAGTGTAACACACCATCATGTCACCTACTGATTGGTGGCCGGGTGACCCAGTGTAACACACCATCATGTCACCTACTGATTGGTGGCCGGGTGACCCAGTGTAACACACCATCATGTCACCTACTGATTGGTGGCCGGGTGACCCAGTGTTACACACCATCCTGTTACCTACTGATTGGTGGCCGGGTGACCCAGTGTAACACACCATCCTGTCACCTACTGATTGGTGGTCGAGTGGCCCAGTGTTACACACCATCCTGTTACCTACTGATTGGTGGTTGAGTGGCCCAGTGAAAGTGGACGCTGTAACACACCATCCTTTGACCTACTGATTGGTGGTCCTACACTGAGCATTTGTCACTAGAATTTCATACTTGCGTATTGTTAACTGTGTTGGATGGATTGGTTAATGGTAGAAATGTATTGTTGACTGTTGGATGGATTGGTTAATGGTAGAAATGTATTGTTCACTGTGTTGGATGGATTGGTTAATGGTAGAAATGTATTGTTGACTGTCAGATGGATTGGTTAATGGTAGAAATGTATTGTTGACTGTTGGATGGATTGGTTAATGGTAGAAATGTATTGTTGACTGTGTTGGATGGATTGGTTAATGGTAGAAATGTATTGTTGACTGTGTTGGATGGATTGGTTAATGGTAGAAATGTATTGTTGACTGTCAGATGGATTGGTTAATGGTAGAAATGTATTGTTGACTGTGTTGGATGGATTGGTTAATGGTATAAATGTATTGTTGACTGTGTCGGATGGATTGGTTAATGGTATAAATGTATTGTTGACTGTGTTGGATGGATTGGTTAATGGTATAAATGTATTGTTGACTGTGTTGGATGGATTGGTTAATGGTAGAAATGTATTGTTGACTGTGTTGGATGGATTGGTTAATGGTAGAAATGTATTGTTGACTGTCGGATGGATTGGTTAATGGTAGAAATGTATTGTTAACTGTGTTGGATGGATTGGTTAATGGTAGAAATGTATTGTTGACTGTTGGATGGATTGGTTAATGGTAGAAATGTATTGTTGACTGTCGGATGGATTGGTTAATGGTAGAAATGTATTGTTCACTGTTGGATGGATTGGTTAATGGTAGAAATGTATTGTTCACTGTTGGATGGATTGGTTAATGGTAGAAATGTATTGTTGACTGTGTTGGATGGATTGGTTAATGGTAGAAATGTATTGTTGACTGTGTTGGATGGATTGGTTAATGGTAGAAATGTATTGTTGACTGTCAGATGGATTGGTTAATGGTAGAAATGTATTGTTGACTGTGTTGGATGGATTGGTTAATGGTATAAATGTATTGTTGACTGTGTCGGATGGATTGGTTAATGGTATAAATGTATTGTTGACTGTGTTGGATGGATTGGTTAATGGTATAAATGTATTGTTGACTGTGTTGGATGGATTGGTTAATGGTAGAAATGTATTGTTGACTGTGTTGGATGGATTGGTTAATGGTAGAAATGTATTGTTGACTGTGTTGGATGGATTGGTTAATGGTAGAAATGTATTGTTGACTGTCGGATGGATTGGTTAATGGTAGAAATGTATTGTTAACTGTGTTGGATGGATTGGTTAATGGTAGAAATGTATTGTTGACTGTTGGATGGATTGGTTAATGGTAGAAATGTATTGTTGACTGTCGGATGGATTGGTTAATGGTAGAAATGTATTGTTCACTGTTGGATGGATTGGTTAATGGTAGAAATGTATTGTTCACTGTTGGATGGATTGGTTAATGGTAGAAATGTATTGTTGACTGTGTTGGATGGATTGGTTAATGGTAGAAATGTATTGTTAACTGTGTTGGATGGATTGGTTAATGGTAGAAATGTATTGTTGACTGTTGGATGGATTGGTTAATGGTAGAAATGTATTGTTGACTGTCGGATGGATTGGTTAATGGTAGAAATGTATTGTTCACTGTTGGATGGATTGGTTAATGGTAGAAATGTATTGTTCACTGTTGGATGGATTGGTTAATGGTAGAAATGTATTGTTCACTGTGTTGGATGGATTGGTTAATGGTAGAAATGTATTGTTGACTGTCGGATGGATTGGTTAATGGTAGAAATGTATTGTTGACTGTTGGATGGATTGGTTAATGGTAGAAATGTATTGTTCACTGTTGGATGGATTGGTTAATGGTAGAAATGTATTGTTCACTGTTGGATGGATTGATTAATGGTAGAAATGTATTGTTGTCTGTGTTGGATGGATTGGTTAATGGTAGAAATGTATTGTTGACTGTTGGATGGATTGGTTAATGGTAGAAATGTATTGTTGACTGTGTTGGATGGATTGGTTAATGGTAGAAATGTATTGTTGACTGTGTTGGATGGATTGGTTAATGGTAGAAATGTATTGTTGACTGTCAGATGGATTGGTTAATGGTAGAAATGTATTGTTCACTGTTGGATGGATTGGTTAATGGTAGAAATGTATTGTTGACTGTGTTGGATGGATTGGTTAATGGTAGAAATGTATTGTTGACTGTGTTGGATGGATTGGTTAATGGTAGAAATGTATTGTTGACTGTCGGATGGATTGGTTAATGGTAGAAATGTATTGTTGACTGTGTTGGATGGATTGATTAATGGTAGAAATGTACTGTTCATTGTGTTGGATGGATTGGTTAATGGTAGAAATGTATTGTTGACTGTGTTAGATGGATTGGTTAATGGTAGAAATGTATTGTTGACTGTGTTGGATGGATTGGTTAATGGTAGTAATGTATTGTTGACTGTGTTGGATGGATTGGTTAATGGTAGAAATGTATTGTTGACTGGTGGATGGATTGGTTAATGGTAGTAATGTATTGTTGACTGTGTTGGATGGTTTGGTTAATGGTAGAAATGTATTGTTGACTGGTGGATGGATTGGTTAATGGTAGAAATGTATTGTTGACTGTGTTGGATGGATTGGTTAATGGTAGAAATGTATTGTTGACTGTGTTGGATGGATTGGTTAATGGTAGTAATGTATTGTTAACTGTGTTGGATGGATTGGTTAATGGTAGAAATGTATTGTTGACTGTGTCGGATGGATTGGTTAATGGTAGAAATGTATTGTTGACTGTGTTGGATGGATTGGTCAATGGTAGAAATGTATTGTTGACTGGTGGATGGATTGTTTAATGGTAGAAATGTATTGTTCACTGTGTTGGATGGATTGGTTAATGGTAGAAATGTATTGTTGACTGTGTTGGATGGATTGGTTAAATAGGTTGAAATGTATCTATCTTGAATATTGAGTATTGTTGTTTTGCTAGATGGATTTGTAAAGATAGAGTGTACATATTGCTGTTGTTATTTTGGTTAGATATTTATTGTCAACGTTTTGTTACAGAAGATTCTTTGATGGTATGCTATAAATAGACTTGTCACCATTTCAATCAATATCTGGTATCACCAGGCTAACAAATCTGCATCACATAATGTAGAAAAAAAATCACGTATATAATTCTGTTGCCGATCAACGGTATATGAGTCGGATTGTGGGGATGTGCTCTTATTCCAGCGATTGTTAGCTGTCACGTTAAAATGTCTGAATGCTAGTTTTATTGGATATTGATTAGGAGAACAAGGTCTGATGGGTAGGACTGTCCCACAACAAGCCATCAACACGGATCACCGAGTGGGAGAATCATGATTCCCCCCCCCCCCCCCCCCCCCCCCCCATTTCTGGAATTCATTTTAAGCTTAGACAGATTTTTATTTTACAAAAATGCCACTTCTACTTGGCCCCATTTCTTATTTCTTGGATTCCTTTTTAGCTTAAACAGGACCTTTTTCTGGTCTTAACACTTGTGAATTTCACCAGGACTCTATTTTGTCATTTTTTTCAGCTTATCTAATATTTGGCAAACGATTGCAGAATGCCAGTGGCTACAGTGTTATTTGACAACAAATCTTCCCAGTAATACATTCTATTTTTTCATACCCCTAAAACAATATTGACATCAATGCTTAAGTAGAACTACAGTTACAATGCATAACCTACAATGTATAACCTGACTACAAATCTTCTCTGTAATACATTGTAGAACTTTAGTTACAGTGTACAACCTGACTACAAATCTTCTCTGTAATTCATTGTAGAACTTTAGTTACAGTGTATAACCTAACTACAAATCTTCTCTGTAATACATTGTAGAACTTTAGTTACAGTGTATAACCTGACTACAAATCTTCTCAGTAATACATTGTAGAACTTTAGTTACAGTGTACAACCTGACTACAAATCTTCTCTGTAATACATTGTAGAACTTTAGTTACAGTGTATAACCTGACTACAAATCTTCTCTGTAATACATTGTAGAACTATAGTTACAGTGTATAACCTAACTACAACTCTTCTCTGTAATTCATTGTAGAACTTTAGTTACAGTGTATAACCTGACTACAAATCTCTGTAATACATTGTAGAACTTTAGATACAGTGTATAACCTGACTACAAATCTTCCCGTTAATTAAGGATTGTACCTCATTTTGACTGCGTATGCGGTAGTATGCCCCTAGTATGCCCGCAGTTGGCAATGCACATTTTCTATGGTTAGCTCGTTAGCGCTCCATATGATAAGTTTAAATACAGTACTAAGAAAAAAAAATGCTGGGTGTGCATGTTGCGACGTTGGTAACTACGGCAGCCGTGGTTGCTAAGATAATATAATTCTAGTGAATCTATGTAAAGGCAACAGTATTGTTAACAAAATGAAAAGAAACAACTCAACATTTTTTTTTGATACCTTTTACATTTTTAATTTATTGATATAATCACAATTCACAATTCTGTCTCAGATTAAATATATGGTTGTCAAGCACAGTGTGTATAAAACAATGACACAGATTTAGTAGTGATGTGGTCAAATGTTCTCTGGGAACTGTACGCTTCAGCCATTTGTTGATAAATTACCTTGTGGAAAAGTTAAATATGCACCCATTTCCGCAATATTCAGTTTAGTTTTTGATAAAATACTCACTTGACATTAACTTTTTGTGCAGAGATCATCGGGTAACACTAGAAAACGCTCAAATTGCGTTGATCAATGACCTTTCCAAATGGCGATGTCTAGTTGGAGTTCCAGTAATGTCACAAATAGACGACGTCATAATTACGTTACCGATTCATGCACTTATTAATCCACTGAGCCTTTTTGCACTGTTTTCAAGAAGGGAGATGTAAATATTACAATGTAAAACTACAGTTACATGTACTATGTAACTTGACTATGTAAATGACTGATTTTATATTATGTCAACATTTTAATTGAAAGAGTCATCCATATGCCAATATGATTATTTATTTGATTTGAGAAAATTTGTCTTTCAATTCATTTTCAGTATTAAGGAATCAAAAACATGGAGTGTATTATGAAATATTTTTTAAATACTTTCATGATTGATGATCTTTAATGTTTTCACAAAATGTAATACGTAGAGTTATAGTAATAGTTGTGACATATATCTCATTTCCAAAAGATTACCAGACAATGAAAAATAGCAACTGTTTAACAATAATTTACTAAATAATATTTGAATAAATACCCACTGTTCAGCTGTAGTTAACAATGTACATGTATCTGGATCGATTTCTCAAACAGACATGTTGCAAGCTAAATACTTCAGATATATGTGATGACTAAATTGTGCAATTAAGGACTTTGCTAGCTAGATCACCGAAAAATAAGTCTGAGATCCTTTCAAAACAACGAGCCCCTTATGTGGCCTCCCCGAGGTCATGGCATCTGAGGTCATGCACAAAGCGCCATCTATACACAGGTCAGCTATGAATTGCAGATCATTTAATCCACATCATTTATCAACAGCAGCAATTGAGATGTTAAGGGAGTTTTGTAGACTCACTATAGGGTATCCATACAGAATCATTACAGAGAACCGTATCACTTCAAATTCGAGACTTAATTATGTTTGGAATAGTGAACACTTACATGTAAGTCACAAAATCTACCAATCGTCTTGACTGATAGCGGTCAAAAACATTGGTACAGGTATCGTTTATACCCATCGCTCACGTCATTGCTGCGGGAGCGATCTCGCCGTGATGTCGCTGAAGAAGCGATGTTGCCGCGATATCGCTCGGGCGACATCGTGGGATGATTTTAATCCCTTACACTCAACCGCCGGTCGTCGCTCCCGCAGGGTTTGAGTACCAAATCCCTCTCCTAGTACTGTAACTAAGGGCTGTTTAAACTGTGGTTATCTACCTTGTAAATGATGTTTGAATACTAATATAAATACCAGCTGTTTAACTCGGACATCTTTTATAATCAGGGTTGACATTGTTAAACTCCGGACATCTTTTTCTGATTTTACAGGGTTGACATTGTTAAACCTGGGACATCTTTTCCTGATTTTACAGGGTTGACATTGTTTAACCCCGGACATCTTTTTCTTAAGTTACACTAGTATACTGTGATATGTTATTTAGTCTCTCCCAGATTCCTTGAAGTACATCAATATTGTTTAATTACTGTTCTTGTTGTAGAACCTTTCCCTGTGGTGAGTGCTTTCACCTCACTTTGTGTCGACCATCACACACGGGGAACTATCACACACGGGGAACTATCACACATGGGGAACTGAAGCTTGGTCATATCTTAACACTGTCATTTACTGAAGTAAATTTATCTTTTTTTTTCATGTTCTAGCTTAGCTAAAACTTTTGAAAATATTACAAAATCTAAATATAATATTGTATATAGTAATGACATTGAGTTTGGATGCAAGTTGACAGGATGGAATCATATAGAATTGTTCATAACACCCTAGCTTGCATGAGTCTATGTGTGACAAAACTTACTGTATTAATTATACTGATTACTGGTATCATTTAGACCCTATATGATCCAGAAGAACTGTGACAGGACTGAAAGGAACTCAATGGTTCAATTTTGTTCTTTTTCACATCAGAATACTAGGTCTAAAAAAGACTTATATAAGACACAATTAAGTAAGAATGACCCTGACCTTCATTCAAGGGCACAGCATTCAAATATGCTCACTATTAAACAAATGGCCCATGCAGAGATCTGATATTGGGCCTTTTAGCTTTAGCTCGTTGGGGTGAATGGTAAAAAATTCAAGGTCACAGGAATCAAATCTGCCAAAATGTATCAAAATTCATGGGATCATTGAGGCCCATGGGCCTTAATTGTTAAAGTTACTCATGCAGCCTGCCTGGAACACTCCTCTTAAATCAAAGCTCAGTGAAAAAGTGAAAGCCATCACACCCATGAACTAAAAACCTATATCAGTCTTTTTTTTCTGCATTCTGAATTTAGTTTCCAAGCATAATATTAGAAATTGATTGCAATTGATTTTTTATTGGAGAAATTTGCTCAGTGCATGAGTAGCTCATCTAAAAAAGGGAGATGCTGCCACCTATCCTAGGCAGTGGTTCGATCTGGTATGTGATAAAATATCCTTTGCATGCAAGGAGAATTGATAATTGGTTGATAAATTTGCTGATTGCTTAACATCAGAAATTCATATCACGTGATGTCTGCATTTAACATGATTTAGTTCACTCCTTTTAGTCAATTGGAGCTACATGATATGTCAGTGTTCCTAGTGATATTGATGGAGTTCTTCAGGCATATACAAATATCAAACTTGGTTTAGTTTACACCTCTCATTGTAGAAAAATGCTTAGATAAGGTTTTATTTCAGTTCGTCAAGGGTGCTTCATTTAGGTTCATCCCCATCGTAAATACAATGATTGAATTATCCTAGTGCACGAGGTACACCAAAGCTTCAGTCACCCAAACAAAGCTTCCTGGAATGATGCATCGTTTAGTAGGATCAGGACTACATTCTTCAGGTTTATTTATGATTTGAATGCAGTTCTCTAACTTCAATATTTGTGTTCCAAAGACTAATTTTTTACAGGATTCTTGATATTTGTGGATTTCAATTCATCATTTCTTGTACACTTACAATCATGGTAGCCAACAAACATTTAACGATCTGTTTAAAAAGTCATTTACTTGAAAATTCTAATTCAAATCTCGTGACTTGAAGGTAAAATTGGTCAAATTAACAAGATTCCAAATGGGATAAGAAAAAAATATGGCAAAAATATGGAGTACTGTGGAAAATGGTATCAGCAAGTTTGGTCTTTATTTCTTCTGGAGTGATTCAGTTAGGTTGTGTACTAATGAAGGAGTTTTTTTTATCTTTGAGAAACACTGATTCCAGTTATGTAAATTCAGTCACAATCAGGTTACTGAATGACATCAATGAACATGATAAAGATAAGCTACATCTGTAACACTGTGCAGTTTCTCCAGGGTTTGCATTGAAGTTTCATTGGTTTATAAATATAACTACTAAGAGCGGAAATAGGTGTCCAAATCTAATACTACCATCCATAGTTTTTGTGTACATTTTGTATTTTTACAGAGGTAATTTGAGGTACAAGCATGTAGCTTGGTACAAATTAGGGTGAAATTAAATGGTATATGCTGTTGCCAGTCCTGGACCAGTTTCCTGTACTTGACTAAGAACTTTATTTTCTATCTGAATCGTGAACAGCTTAATGAAAAAAATTATGAATAATGTAAGAAATATAATTAAATATTGGATGTTTTAATTGTAAAGCGGTTGATAAAAATATAAAGTTCACTACTGGAAACTTCAAAACATGTCCAATAAAGTGTCGTTAAGTTTGATAGCTGGAAATTCTGATATTTCATTTTTGTTTGGGTGATGACTATAGGGTTTATGTCATGGATGCTGAACTTGTGATGCAGGGACTCTGTGCCTTTGTCCGTCAGACATTCCCATTCCCTGTGTCCAAATTTCATGTTAGGAAATATATCTATAATGATCACTCAGGAGAAGTAGTAAACAACCTGGGGGTCAATTTGGATGGGTCAATATTGATTCCCTATTTGATGAAAGAAGAGCAGTTAGGTTATAGAACTGCCCTCTCCTTGTGTAGTAGAAAACCTTATAAACTGTCAATCTGGACAGCATTATTCCATACCCCCCACACAATCTGTTAAAGTGTTGTTATGACGGCTATCAGACCATCTACATATATACATGACAGATTTTGTGCCCTGGAGAGGGTAATGTCCTTACTATTATATTAATTACTAAATCGAAAATACACCATTGTACCATTGCTGAACTGACAATGTTAAACAGTTTTCAGCTCAACTGCAAGAAGGGCAAGTTAGCTTATGCCATGGTGCAGCGTCCGTCCGTCCGTCCGTCCTGGCCGGCCATCCATCTTGATATTGGGCCTGTAGCATGCAGGGAGTGAAGTCTTCCAACTTCATTCAAATCAAAGACCTTGACCTACATTCAAGGTCAAAATAGGCTAAAATCTTCAAATGACTTCTTCTCAATAACCAAGAGACCCAGAGATATTAGGTCTGTAGCATGCTGGGGTGAAGGGCTGCTAAGTTTGTTCAAATGAATTACCTAAAATCAAAGTCACAGGGACCAAATAGGCTAAAGTTTTTAAATGACTTCTTCTCAATAACCACCAGGCCCAAGGTCTTGATACTGGGCTTTCATGCATAAAGGGCTACCAAATTTGTTCAAATGAAAGACCTTGACCTACAATCAAGGTCACAGACTTCAAATAGGCTAATATCTTCAAATGACTTCTTCTCAGTTAATACCCAAGAGGCCCAGGGAGTGATATTGGACTTGTAGCATGCTGGTGTCAATTTAGACCTATCAATTGGAAGTTAATTCAAATGAAAGACTTTGGCCTACATTCAAGGTCACAGGGGTCAAATAGGCTTAAATCTTTTAGCAATGATTTTTCCATAGCCGAGCAACCTGATTTAAGGCCATTAGCATGCTGAAATGAAGAACTTAAAAACTTGACACGAATAAACCTAGCCTGCTCTTATATTGGAATAATGTGGTAATCAGCATAGTTTCTGTAGAAATGACCTCGATCAACTTCAACATTTCTGCAGAACCAGGTGAGCAATACAGGCCCAATAGGCCTCTTGTTTAGTGATACAATATTGTATAAGCAGGAAGCAGAAGTCACTCACCCTGCTGGAACACCTGGTCTAAACATCCTGGTATTTTTTAAAAGGGTTGATCTCCATACAAATCTATATTTTGTTTGTATTTTGCCCTCATTAAATTTATTTTTTTTTGTTTGAATTTAATTATTTAAAGATGAATGATCAGGCGTTTTGGTTGTTTACGGGTTTATGGTCTTGATTTTTGCTAGCAAATAATGCTTAAATGCATGTGTGGAGTGTGATATTAGAAGAACAGTACTTGGGGGAAGCCATGTTTAAATGTTGTGGTGGTTTAAACCACCAGAGAGCAGTATACACAAAGTACATGACATGTATTTGTGGATTTTGCAACATGTTTTAAAGGATTTCACACTTGATGGCCAGAGTCCATTACTTCTATCTCAAGTGATGGTTTTCTGGGGGTTTATGGTCTGCACCGAAATTACTCCCCTTCATTATACGACCAATTCAGCTGTAAAAACCAATACTGATTCTTTCAGGGAAATGTTAACATCACAGGCCTGAACCCTCTCTAAGGACAAACTGAGCTGTATCAACTCACATAGCTAAATCTATATTTTGCACCCTGAACTACCTGGAAATGTCCATACATAAGATCCTATGTAATAATGATTGTTTGAAATGAGGAATTTTAAATAAAAACTCTGTAAAATGTTTTGCTGATACAGTCAAACCTGTCTATAAAAACCTTTCAACGGGAGACAGAAAAACTGTTGCTATAGACAGGTTGCTTTTATAGACAGGTCATGATTTTTGCACCAACCAGCTGATTTGGAACTGCCTATAATATATGCATTGCATGTTTAGTATGTGTTTTATCTTGTAATGATATCAATATTTTTCAAATTATGTTTTTTTTTTTTCATTAAGGTTAGAAGTAAATGGATAGACATTGTGCAAGTCTAAAAAAAGGGGAAAAAATGAACAGAAATGGTTTTTCAAGATTGGTTCGGGTTGTTTCAGTATGGTCAGAGGTTACTGGAATGAAAAAAATACCCACTACCCACTACCACTGATGTTTATCACGGAACACTAAAACTTCGTTGTCTAGATGAGTTTCTGACTTAAAAACCCAAATTGATTTTTTTTTTAGATTTTAAGTGACAGATTCTGTAGGATAATTAATGTATTATAATGTTTGACATCTCAGAAAACTTTAAAAAGAGGTTTTCTGTCGACCAAATAAACAGGGTCTTAATCAAGGCCTTGGTGATTATTATTACTTTATATAAAGTCAGCATATTTACGGCAGGAAGATAAATCACATGTATTCTAACCATTTAACTGCATTTTGACGTAGGACCTCAGATACAGCTAAAGGACCATGTCTATGGCAGTTAGGACCTCAGATATAGCTATAGGACCATATCTATGGCAGTTAGGACATCAGATACAGCTATAGGACATTGTCTGTGGCAGTTAGGACCTTGTCTATGGCTATAGGACCATGTCTATGGTAGTTAGGACCTCAGATATGGCTATAGGACCATGTCTATGGCAGTTAGGACCTCAGATACAGCTATAGGACCATGTCTATGGCAGTTAGGACCTCAGATACAGCTATAGGACCATGTCTATGGCAGTTAGGACCTCAGATACAGCTATAGGCCCTTTGCTATGGCAGTTAGGACCTTGTCTATGGCTATAGGACCATGTCTATGGTAGTTAGGACCTCAGATATGGCTATAGGACCATGTCTATGGCAGTTAGGACCTCAGATACAGCTATAGGACCATGTCTATGGCAGTTAGGACCTCAGATACAGCTATAGGACCATGTCTATGGCAGTTAGGACCTCAGATACAGCTATAGGCCCTTTGCTATGGCAGTTAGGACCTCAGATATGGCTATAGGACCTTGTCTATGGCAGTTAGGACCTCAGATATGGCTATAGGACCATGTCTATGGCAGTTAGGACCTCAGATATGGCTATAGGACCATGTCTATGGCAGTTAAGACCTCAGATATGGCTATAGGACCTTGTCTATGGCAGTTAGGACCTTGTCTATGGCTATAGGACCTTGTCTATGGCTATAGGACCTTGTCTATGGCAATTAGGACCCCAGATATGGCTATAGGACCTTGTCTATGGCAGTTAGGACCTCAGATATGGCTATAGGCCCTTGGCTATGGCAGTTAGGACCTCAGATACAGCTATAGGCCCTTGGCTATGGCAGTTAGGACCTCAGATACAGCTATAGGCCCTTGGCTATGGCAGTTAGGACCTCAGATACAGCTATAGGACCATGTCTATGGCAGTTGTGACATCATATATAGCTATAGGACCTTGTCTATGGCAGTTCAGATCTCAGCTACTATCCCATTGACTGTGTCACTAAGTAGCTAAGCTATATGGCTAAAGGCTTTTCAATTGGCTATGGTAGTAGGACATCTGCAGCTATGCCTATGACTATACAGTATATGGCAGTAAGATCTCCGCTATGACTATTAAGGCCCTTGACTATACAGTATATAGCTGTAGGATCTCAGCTATGACTATAGGCCCTTGACTTTACAGTATATGGCTGTAAGATCTCAGCTATGACTATAGGCCCTTGACTATACAATATATGGCAGTAAGATCTCAGATATGACTATAGGCCCTTAACTATACAGTATATAGCTGTAGGATCTCCGTTATGACTATAGGCCCTTGACTATACAGTATATGGCAGTAAGATCTCAGCTATGACTATAGGCCCTTGACTATACAGTATATGGCTGTAAGATCTCAGCTATGACTATAGGCCATTGACTATACAGTATATGACTGTAGGATCTCCGCTATGACTATAGGCCCTTGACTATACAGTATATGGCAGTAGGATCTCAGCTACGACTATAGGCCCTTGACTATACAGTATATAGCAGTAAGATCTCAGCTATGACTATAGGCCCTTGACTATACAGTATATGGCAGTAGGATCTCAGCTACGACTATAGGCCCTTGACTTTACAGTATATGGCAGTAAGATCTCCGCTATGACTATAGGCCCTTGACTATACAGTATATAGCTGTAAGATCTCAGCTATGACTATAGGCCCTTGACTTTACAGTATATGGCTGTAAGATCTCAGCTATGACTATAGGCCCTTGACTATACAGTATATGACTGTAGGATCTCCGCTATGACTATAGGCCCTTGACTATACAGTATATGACTGTAGGATCTCCGCTATGACTATAGGCCCTTGACTATACAGTATATGGCTGTAGGATCTCCGCTATGACTATAGGCCCTTAACTATACAGTATATAGCAGTAAGATCTCCGCTATGACTATAGGCCCTTGACTATACAGTATATGGCTGTAGGATCTCAGCTACATAATGGCAGTAGGATTTTAGTTATAGGACCAGCTATGGCTAAAATAGGCTCTTGACTGCAGCTATGGGCTCTTGGCTATACAGCCTGATGCTTTAAAGTTCAGGTGTCATACCATGCAGAGCTGCAAAGGACACATATGCAGTATGAATGAACCTCTTGTGTATGCAGACAACGCAATCTGCACACCTTGAGCACCAGAGCTCAGTAGAAACCTCTCAGTTGCCATAAAGAGGCTGTGACATCTCCATCCTGTGAAAATTTTAAATAAAAGCTCAAATTTTTTCAGAATTTTCCTGGGATCCCACAGCTGAGAATTCTCAAAGCAATTAGTACCAACTCTGTAGAAATGCTGTAGAGTGTGACAGGGGTTTTACCCAGAGTACCAAAACTACTTTGAATTTATTGGCTTATTAATTAGTCATAGTTTTCATTAAATCTATTACTGTGTGTAACTCCCAAGGATGGGAACATTATATACACAGTTCAGGCGGGAACATTATATACACAGTTCGGGAACATTATATACACAGTTCGGGCGGGAACATTATATACACAGTTCGGGTGGGAACATTATATACACAGTTCAGGTGGGAACATTATATACACAGTTCGGGTGGGAACATGATATACACAGTTCGGGAACATTATATACACAGTTCGGTTGGGAACATTATATACACAGTTCGGGCGGGAACATTATATACACAGTTCGGAGCCTGATCTATTGGGGTTGTGTTTATATACACAGTTCGGAGTCTGATCTATTGGGGTTGTGTTTATATACACAGTTCGGAGCCTGCATGTTCTATTGGGGTTGTGTTTATATACACAGTTGGGAGCCTGATCTATTGGGGTTGTGTTTATATACACAGTTCGGAGCCTGATATATTAGGGTTGTGTTTATATACACAGTTGGGAGCCTGATCTATTGGGGTTGTGTTTATATACACAGTTCGGAGTCTGATCTATTGGGGTTGTGTTTATATACACAGTTCGGAGTCTGATCTATTGGGGTTGTGTTTATATACACTGTGAGTTCGGAGCCTGATCTATTGGGGTTGTGTTTATATACACTGTGAGTTCGGAGCCTGATCTATTGGGGTTGTGTTTATATACACAGTTGGGAGCCTGATCTATTGGGGTTGTGTTTATATACACAGTTGGGAGCCTGATCTATTGGGGTTGTGTTTATATACACAGTTCGGAGACTGATCTATTGGGGTTGTGTTTATATACACAGTTGGGAGCCTGATCTATTGGGGTTGTGTTTATATACACAGTTCGGAGCCTGATCTATTGGGGTTGTGTTTATATACACAGTTGGGAGCCTGATCTATTGGGGTTGTGTTTATATACACAGTTCGGAGTCTGATCTATTGGGGTTGTGTTTATATACACAGTTCGGAGCCTGCATGTTCTATTGGGGTTGTGTTTATATACACAGTTCGGAGCCTGATCTATTGGGGTTGTGTTTATATATACACAGTTGGGAGCCTGATCTATTGGGGTTGTGTTTATATACACAGTTCGGAGCCTGATCTATTGGGGTTGTGTTTATATATACACAGTTGGGAGCCTGATCTATTGGGGTTGTGTTTATATATACAGTTCGGAGCCTGATCTATTGGGGTTGTGTTTATATACACAGTTGGGAGCCTGATCTATTAGGGTTGTGTTTATATACACAGTTAGGAGCCTGATCTATTGGGGTTGTGTTTATATACACAGTTCGGAGCCTGATCTATTGGGGTTGTGTTTATATACACAGTTCGGAGCCTGATCTATTGGGGTTGTGTTTATATACACAGTTCGGAGTCTGATCTATTGGGGTTGTGTTTATATACACAGTTGGGAGCCTGATCTATTGGGGTTGTGTTTATATACACAGTTGGGAGCCTGATCTATTGGGGTTGTGTTTATATACACAGTTAGGAGCCTGATCTATTGGGGTTGTGTTTATATACACAGTTCGGAGCCTGATCTATTGGGGTTGTGTTTATATACACAGTTGGGAGCCTGATCTATTGGGGTTGTGTTTATATACACAGTTCGGAGTCTGATCTATTGGGGTTGTGTTTATATACACAGTTCGGAGCCTGATCTATTGGGGTTGTGTTTATATACACAGTTCGGAGCCTGATCTATTGGGGTTGTGTTTATATCCACAGTTCGGAGCCTGATCTATTAATGTTTATATACACAGTTCGGAGCCTGATCTATTGGGGTTGTGTTTATATACACAGTTCGGAGCCTGATCTATTGGGGTTGTGTTTATATACACAGTTCGGAGCCTGATCTATTGGGGTTGTGTTTATATCCACAGTTCGGAGCCTGATCTATTAATGTTTATATACACAGTTCGGAGCCTGATCTATTGGGGTTGTGTTTATATACACAGTTCGGAGCCTGATCTATTGGGGTTGTGTTTATATACACAGTTCGGAGCCTGATCTATTGGGGTTGTGTTTATATACACAGTTCGGAGCCTGATCTATTGGGGTTGTGTTTATATACACAGTTCGGAGCCTGATCTATTGGGGTTGTGTTTATATATACACAGTTCGGAGCCTGATCTATTGGGGTTGTGTTTATATACACAGTTGGGAGCCTGATCTATTGGGGTTGTGTTTATATACACAGTTCGGAGCCTGATCTATTGGGGTTGTGTTTATATACACAGTTCGGAGCCTGATCTATTGGGGTTGTGTTTATATATACACAGTTCGGAGCCTGATCTATTGGGGTTGTGTTTATATACACAGTTCGGAGCCTGATCTATTGGGGTTGTGTTTATATACACAGTTGGGAGCCTGATCTATTGGGGTTGTGTTTATATACACAGTTCGGAGCCTGATCTATTGGGGTTGTGTTTATATACACAGTTGGGAGCCTGATCTATTGGGGTTGTGTTTATTAGGTCATCTGACCCAAAGGGTCAGGATGACCTATAGTCATCGTGCTTCGTCCGTCGTCGTCCGCCGTGCGCCGTGCGCCGTGCGCCGTCCGTAAACTTTTTCTTTCAAAGCGCTACTCCTCCTTAACGCTTGGGTGGATTACTTCCAAATTTGGTTTGAAGCATCATTGGGGGAGGGCAATCATATTTTATATAAATGAGGCTGGTCTGACCCCTGGGGCCAGAAGGGCGGGGCCCCAAAAAGGGAACTTAGGTGAATATTGCTATAAAATCCTACTCCTCCTTTACCCTTGGGTGTATTACAACTAAATTTGGTGTGAAACATCATTGGGGGAGGGCGGTCATATTTTATATAAATGAAGTTGGTGTGACCCCTGGGGCCTGAGGAGCGGGGCCCCAAAAGGGGAACTTTGATGAAATTTTGCTATAAAATCCTACTCCTCCTTAACCCTTTAGTGGATTTCAACCAGATATGTTGTGAAACATCATTTGGGGAGGGCGGTCATATTTTATATAAATGAGGCTGGTGTGACCACTAGGGCCTGAGGGGCGGGGCCCCAAATGGGGAATTTTGATGAAATTTTGCTATAAAATCCTACTCCTCCTTAACCCTTTAGTGGATTTCAACCAGATATGTTGTGAAACATCATTTGGGGAGGGCGGTCATATTTTATATAAATGAGGCTGGTGTGACCACTAGGGCCTGAGGGGCGGGGCCCCAAATGGGGAATTTTGATGAAATTTTGCTATAAAATCCTACTCCTCCTTAACCCTTTAGTGGATTTCAACCAGATATGTTGTGAAACATCATTTGGGGAGGGCGGTCATATTTTACATAAATGAGGCTGGTGTGAGCCCTGGGGCCAGAGTGACAGGCCCAAAAAAGGGAACTTTGATGAAATTTTGCTATAAAATCCTACTCGTCCTTAACCCTTTGGTGGATTTCAACCAGATATTGTGTGAAACATCATTGGTGGAGGGTGGTCATATTTTATATAAATGAGGCTGGTGTGGCCCCTGGGGCCAGAGGGGCGGGGCCCCAAAAGGGGAACTTTGATGAAATTTTGCTATAAAATCCTACTCCTCCTAACACCCATAGTGAATTATTACCAAATTTGGTGTGAAACACCATTTGGGGAGGGCGGTCATATTTCATATAAATGAGGCTGGTGTGACCACTAGGGCCTGAGGGGCGGGGCCCCAAATGGGGAACTTTGATGAAATTTTGCTATAAAATCCTACTCCTCCTTAACCCTTTAGTGGATTTCAACCAGATATGTTGTGAAACATCATTTGGGGAGGGCGGTCATATTTTATATAAATGAGGCTAGTGTGACCCCTGGGGCCTGAGGGGTGGGGCCCCAAATGGGGAACTTTGATGAAATTTTGCTATAAAATCCTACTCCTCCTTAACCCTTTAGTAGATTTCAACCAGATATGTTGTGAAACATCATTGGGGGAGGGTGGTCATATTTTATATAAATGAGGCTGGTGTGAGCCCTGGGGCCAGAGTGACGGGCCCAAAAAAGGGAACTTTGATGAAATTTTGCTATAAAATCCTACTCGTCCTTAACCCTTTGGTGGATTTCAACCAGATATTGTGTGAAACATCATTGGTGGAGGGTGGTCATATTTTATATAAATGAGACTGGTGTGGCCCCTGGGGCCAGAGGGGCGGGGCCCCAAAAGGGGAACTTTGATGAAATTTTGCTATAAAATCCTACTCGTCCTTAACCCTTTGGTGGATTTCAACCAGATATTGTGTGAAACATCATTGGTGGAGGGTGGTCATATTTTGTATAAATGAGGCTGGTGTGGCCCCTGGGGCCAGAGGGGCGGGGCCCCAAAAGGGGAACTTTGATGAAATTTTGCTATAAAATCCTACTCCTCCTAACACCCATAGTGAATTATTACCAAATTTGGTGTGAAACACCATTTGGGGAGGGCGGTCATATTTTATATAAATGAGGCTGGTGTGACCACTAGGGCCTGAGGGGCAGGGCCCCAAATGGGGAACTTTGATGAAATTTTGCTATAAAATCCTACTCCTCCTTAACCCTTTAGTGGATTTCAACCAGATATGTTGTGAAACATCATTTGGGGAGGGCGGTCATATTTTATATAAATGAGGCTAGTGTGACCCCTGGGGCCTGAGGGGTGGGGCCCCAAATGGGGAACTTTGATGAAATTTTGCTATAAAATCCTACTCCTCCTTAACCCTTTAGTAGATTTCAACCAGATATGTTGTGAAACATCATTGGGGGAGGGTGGTCATATTTTATATAAATGAGGCTGGTGTGAGCCCTGGGGCCAGAGTGACGGGCCCAAAAAAGGGAACTTTGATGAAATTTTGCTATAAAATCCTACTCGTCCTTAACCCTTTGGTGGATTTCAACCAGATATTGTGTGAAACATCATTGGTGGAGGGTGGTCATATTTTATATAAATGAGACTGGTGTGGCCCCTGGGGCCAGAGGGGCGGGGCCCCAAAAGGGGAACTTTGATGAAATTTTGCTATAAAATCCTACTCGTCCTTAACCCTTGGGTGGATTTCAACCAGATATTGTGTGAAACATCATTGGTGGAGGGTGGTCATATTTTGTATAAATGAGGCTGGTGTGGCCCCTGGGGCCAGAGGGGCGGGGCCCCAAAAGGGGAACTTTGATGAAATTTTGCTATAAAATCCTACTCCTCCTAACACCCATAGTGAATTATTACCAAATTTGGTGTGAAACACCATTTGGGGAGGGCGGTCATATTTTATATAAATGAGGCTGGTGTGACCACTAGGGCCTGAGGGGCAGGGCCCCAAATGGGGAACTTTGATGAAATTTTGCTATAAAATCCTACTCCTCCTTAACCCTTTAGTGGATTTCAACCAGATATGTTGTGAAACATCATTTGGGGAGGGCGGTCATATTTTATATAAATGAGGCTAGTGTGACCCCTGGGGCCTGAGGGGTCGGGCCCCAAATGGGGAACTTTGATGAAATTTTGCTATAAAATCCTACTCCTCCTTAACCCTTTAGTAGATTTCAACCAGATATGTTGTGAAACATCATTGGGGGAGGGTGGTCATATTTTATATAAATGAGGCTGGTGTGAGCCCTGGGGCCAGAGTGACGGGCCCAAAAAAGGGAACTTTGATGAAATTTTGCTATAAAATCCTACTCGTCCTTAACCCTTTGGTGGATTTCAACCAGATATTGTGTGAAACATCATTGGTGGAGGGTGGTCATATTTTATATAAATGAGGCTGGTGTGGCCCCTGGGGCCAGAGGGGCGGGGCCCCAAAAGGGGAACTTTGATGAAATTTTGCTATAAAATCCTACTCCTCCTAACACCCATAGTGAATTATTACCAAATTTGGTGTGAAACATCATTGGAGGAGGACAATCATATTTTATATAAATGAGGCTGGTTTGACCCCTAGGGCCAGAGGGGCGGGGCCCCAAAAGGGGAACTTTGGTGAATTTTTGCTATAAATCCTACTTCTCTCTAACCCTTCGGTGGATTAATACGAAATATGGTGTGAAACATCCTTTGGGAAGGGTGGTCATATTTTATATAAACGAGGCTAGTGTGACCCCTGGGGCCTGAGGGGCAGAGCCCCAAAAGGGGAACTTTGGTGAATATTTGCTGTTAAATCCTAATCCTCCCTAACCTTTTGGTGGATTACAACCAAATTTGATGTGAAACATAAGGTGACGGCAATCATATTTTTTAATGAGACAGGTTTGACCCCTGGGGAAAAAAAGATGGGGCAAAAGGAGCGCTTAGGTTAAACATTTCTTAAAAATGCAATTCATCCTTAATGCCTGAATTGATTACAACCATATTTAGTATGAAACATCATTGGGGAAAGGCAATCCTAATTGATATAAATGAGTCTTGTCTGACCCATTGGGACAGAGGGGCATGCCCCAAAAATGGGAACTTGGCTAAAATTTTGCTTTATGATGCTGCTCTTCCTGGACAAGCTAAATGGATAAAAACCAAATTTGATCTAAAACATAACTGGCTGTGATAAATAATTTATGGTAATAATGCTGGATTGGGGTGTGTGTCCCTGCTGTAAGTGTAAGTGTTTGTCAGATGACCGTTAAGGCCCATGGGCCTCTTGTATATAAATGAGGCTTGTCTGTCCCTTAGGGCCTGAGGGACAGGGCCCCAAAAGGGGAACTATGGTGAATGTTTGCTATAAAATCCTACTCCGCCCTAACCCTTGGGTGGATTACAACCAAATATGGTGTGAAACATCCTTGGGGAAGGGCAGTCATATTTTATATAAATGAAACTAGTGTGACCCCTGGGGCCTGAGGGACAGGGCCCCAAAAGGGGAACTTTGCTGAATTTTTGTTATAAAATCCTTCTCCTTCTTAACCTTTGAGTGGATTACAACCAAATTTGCTGTGAAACATCATTAGGGGAGGGCAATCATATTTTATATAAATGAAACTGGTCTGAGCCCTAGGGCCAGAGGGGCGGGGCCCCAAAAGGGGAACTTTGATGAAATTTTGCTTTAAAATCCTACTCCTCCTATACCCTGAAGTGGATTATTACCAAATTTGGTGTGAAACATCATTGGGGCAGGACAATCATATTTTATATAAATGAGGCTGGACTGACCCCTAGGGCCAAAGGGGCAGGGCCCAAAATGGGAACTTTGGTCAATTTTTGCTATAAAATCTTACTCCTCCTTAACCTTTGGGTAGATTACAACTAAATTTGATGTGAAACATCATAAGGGGACGCCAATCATATTTTATATAAATGAGACAGGTCTGACACCTGGAGAAAGAAGGATGGGGCAAAAGGAGCACTTAGGTTAAACATTTCTTAAAAATGCTACTCCTTAATGCCTTAATTGATTACAACCATATTTAGTATGAATCATCATTGGTGAAGGGCATTCCTAATTGATATAAATGAGGCCTGTACATGTCCGACCCATTGGGACAGAGGGGCATGCCCCAAAAATGGGAACTTGGCTAAAATTTTGCTTTAAGATGCTGTTCTTCCTTTAAGCCGAAATGGATAAAAACCAAATTTGAACTGAAACATAACTGGCTGCGTATAGATAATTTATGGTAATGATGCTGGATTGAGGGGTGTGTCCCTGCTGTAAGTGTTTGTCAGATGATCGTTAAGGCCCATGGGCCTCTTGTATACACAGTTGGGAGCCTGATCTATTGGGGTTGTGTTTATATACACAGTTCGGAGCCTGATCTATTGGGGTTGTGTTTATATACACAGTTGGGAGCCTGATCTATTGGGGTTGTGTTTATATACACAGTTCGGAGCCTGATCTATTGGGGTTGTGTTTATATACACAGTTGGGAGCCTGATCTATTGGAGTTGTGTTTATATACACAGTTCGGAGCCTGATCTATTGGGGTTGTGTTTATATACACAGTTCGGAGCCTGATCTATTGGGGTTGTGTTTATATACACAGTTCGGAGCCTGATCTATTGGGGTTGTGTTTATATACACAGTTCGGAGCCTGGGGTTGTGTTTATATACACAGTTCGGAGCCTGATCTATTGGGGTTGTGTTTATATACACAGTTCGGAGCCTGATCTATTGGGGTTGTGTTTATATACACAGTTGGGAGCCTGATCTATTGGGGTTGTGTTTATATACATAGTTCGGAGCCTGATCTATTGGGGTTGTGTTTATATACACAGTTGGGAGCCTGATCTATTGGGGTTGTGTTTATATACACAGTTCGGAGCCTGATCTATTGGGGTTGTGTTTATATACACAGTTCGGAGCCTGATCTATTGGGGTTGTGTTTATATCCACAGTTCGGAGCCTGATCTATTGGGGTTGTGTTTATATCCACAGTTCGGAGTCTGATCTATTGGGGTTGTGTTTATATACACAGTTTGGAGCCTGATCTATTGGGGTTGTGTTTATATACACAGTTCAGAGCCTGATCTATTGGGGTTGTGTTTATATACACAGTTGGGAGCCTGATCTATTGGGGTTGTGTTTATATACACAGTTCGGAGCCTGATCTATTAGGGTTGTGTTTATATCCACAGTTCGGAGTCTGATCTATTGGGGTTGTGTTTATATACACAGTTTGGAGCCTGATCTATTGGGGTTGTGTTTATATACACAGTTCAGAGCCTGATCTATTGGGGTTGTGTTTATATACACAGTTGGGAGCCTGATCTATTGGGGTTGTGTTTATATACACAGTTCGGAGCCTGATCTATTAGGGTTGTGTTTATATACACAGTTCGGAGCCTGATCTATTAGGGTTGTGCTGACCAAGCAGCAGAGATCTCCACACAGACAAATGGTACCAGTTAATTCAATTAGAGACTGTCATTCCCAGTTATCCATATCAGCACATCTGTGACGAGTCTAATCTGTAAAACAGGATGAAATCTGTAATACAGATACCAACCCCTCTGTTTCCCTGTCAATATCCCACTCCATTATTCCAGCCTTCCGTTTTAAATTGAATCTGGTGGGAGTACCATATTGTGGTTTATAGTCTTGTCAGTCACAGCAGCCATTCTGATCCTGTTTATATAACTTCTATCTGATTTCCTATCAGACCTTTGAACTCTGTACAAAGTGTTTCCTTTTTGTACATAATACACTTATAATTGTATCTAATTATAGATTTAGTACTTGCATGCATGGTGTTTGGTTTCTGTTTAGTAATATTATATATTTATATGCACATTATTGAATGCAAAAACTTTAAAGAAATACATGTAAAAACGGATTGTAATACTATGACCTATATTCAGCCAGTCACTTATACTCCCATATATGCTGATGGTCAGATCTCTTTGAAAGTGATTCTTTATATAGAACCACAGATAAAACCAGACAATAAATGTCTGCATTGATGAGGACGTCAGTATTAACCTTTAAAACAACCTTCAATATAGACTTTCCTTATGTGTTTCTGATGTAAGAATAACCCCTTCACGGCCTCAAACACAAAGTAGATGCAAAACTGTATGTCTTGATCTGTATGGCAGCCCTGAGGGCCTCCTAGGAAGTCTTTAGATACGTTGTTACCCACTTCTGTAGGAAACATGATTCAGTTGTACTGTTGTCGGCTCTCTTGATAAACATGATGTAAATCTTGGGTTCCCATCCCCTGGTTGATCAAGTTGGTTGTGAAGGGAAATGTACCTGTCGGTATAGGTATGAATGTCGATATGGAACAATATACCTGTCAGTACAGGTACGAATGTCGATATAGTACAATATACCTGTCAGTACAGGTACGAATGTAGATATAGTACAATATACCTGTCAGTACAGGTACGAATGTCGATATAGTACAATATACCTGTCAGTACAGGTATGAATGTTGATATGGTACAATATACCTGTCAGTACAGGTACCAATGTAGATATAATACAATATACCTGTCAGTACAGGTACGAATGTAGATATAATACAATATACATGTCAGTACAGGTATGAATGTCGATATAATACAATATACCTGTCAGTACAGGTATGAATGTTGATATAGTACAATATACCTGTCAGTACAGGTACGAATGTCGATATTGTACAATATACCTGTCAGTACAGGTACATATGTTGATATAGTTCAATATACCTGTCAGTAAAGGTAGGTATGTACATGTAGATATGGTACAATATACCTGTCAGTATAGGTACGTATGTCGATATAGTACAATATACCTGTCAGTACAGGTAGGAATGTCGATATAGTACAATATACCTGTCAGTACAGGTACGAATATCGATATAGTACAATATACCTGTCAGTACAGGTACGAATGTCGATATAGTACAATATACCTGTCAGTACAGGTACGAATGTCGATATGGTACAATATACCTGTCAGTACAGGTAGGTATGTCAATATATAATACAATATACCTGTCAGTACAGGTACGAATGTCGATATTGTACAATATACCTGTCAGTACAGGTACATATGTCGATATAGTACAATATACCTGTCAGTATAGGTAGGTATGTAGATATGGTACAATATACCTGTCAGTATAGGTACGTATGTCGATATAGTACAATATACCTGTCAGTACAGGTACGAATGTCGATATGATACAATATACCTGTCAGTACAGGTACGAATGTCGATATAGTACAATATACCTGTCAGTACAGGTAGGAATGTAGATATGGTACAATATACATGTACCTGTCAGTATAGGTAGGTATGTTGATATAGTACAATATACCTGTCAGTATAGGTACGTATGTCGATATAGTACAATATACCTGTCAGTACAGGTAGGAGCTGGGGCTCGAACTAATGACCACTAGCAAGGTGACCCTGCATTAATAACTCTCCATGTTTACGCCATAGTTATCATCACAAGTACAGATTTTAGGATTAGCTTGTTGCATGATACTCTTATCATCATTCTCTGTGTTCACGGAATTTATTCAAAGTATACCTTTCAGAAAACAAAGAGATTCTGTAAACAGAATTCAAAGGGATTTGGATAAGGAAGATTTTAAAAATTTCATATGATAAAGAAGAAACAATTCTATAAGCTATTTCATTAATCTGTGTCAAGTGGTGATCGGTTTTGAGAACAATCATTTGTATAGTAAAGCTTTATGTTTTAATCTTCTGGAGTGTCAGACATTGGTGTATGAAGGTCAAGTTGATGTGTTTTTCATGAAGATTCAGGCTTGCTTAGTTGAAAAGATAATGTTATTTACACGTTCTGTTTTCTGTTCTAACAGAAAAACTAAATTGAATACAGCAGGGAAAGCTATTATCCAAGATGGAGGATGGTTTTGTCAATTTCAGGAAGTCAGATATTGGCATATATAGATCTATTTTGGTCTGCCTGTAAATGAGAACACACAACCTACAGTTTCTCACATTGAATGTTTCTCAACTGCACAAGAAGAAAGATTTGTAAGTTTTTCTTCTTCAATTATAAACTGGCAATGATCAGGTTTGGTGTGAAGAATTCAGCTGCCATTGACAAACCAAATCAATTTTACTCTGTTATCTGAGATATATGGTTTTGAACAGAACACTATATTCCCTGGCTCTATAGCAACTTTTGGCTGTGGGGATACCTTTACTAAATAGTTGTTAGAGGCTTAAGGATGTATGCTACCTTTTTCTATCAGTGTATAAATGTTAACAAAAGATTGATAAAAAAAATGAATAAATAAAACAAGATAAAAATGATTTTTGATGTCTGCTAAAATATGATTAATGGAGAAAATTATTTTTCAAATTATGATTTGGTGATAACTCAAACATTCTATAGAACATCAAATATCAAATCAAACTCCAAAATGTTCATTTAACAATTGACCAATAACAATTCCGCAAAATTGTGAGTTCGGTACCATTTGATTGATTATCAGAATTATTTGTCTCTTTTTAATCCTCCATGTTAATTGCTATAGATGTCATACAGACTAAGGTCAAACACGGTACACTCATTTATAAAGAAAAGAATCATTCTTAGCAAAAACAGTATTGAATTATTTTTCCATTTCTGTATTTCCAGAAAAAGCCACACTAGAGGAGACGGAACGAACGTTATATGCCTTAAAGAAATTAGCACAGAATCCTGAATGTACTCCTTCTCTCGTGGATGGATTGGCCAATTACATGCGGATTATTGTCACAGTGACAGACAGCTCTGAGTGTCCAGCCATCGAGAAAGCCATCAGTGAACTGCTAAATCAGATTCTGCAGGTGAATTTGCTAGAATGTTAACACTTACAAGTCTGTATGTGTAGACAGCAATTGTGGAAGTTTTTAGTTGTTTACCTGTAAGCAAAAGGTATCATTTATTTATGATGCATAAAATAGCAGTCCAGATATTTTTTAAATACATACATTATTGAAAAGTACCTGCTGAAATTTTGAATATCTTAAATATTTTCAAAGTGGAAAAAAAGAAGCTTTTTCCAACTTCAATACTTTTTTCAAAAGTATGAAATCACACTATGATAAAAGCAATATACTAGAGAGTACTATTGACTTTTGTGAGTCAAATCATATCAAATGCATGGTGTGATTTTCCAAAGCTTGAAAAGCTCAAATTAGCAATGAAATATGATTTGGTGTTACAATACAGAATCTGGTTAATAAAATGATGTTTACATGTTTATTCTAAAATGTTCTATTTGGTAAATTATCTACAAATTTAGCATGCGTGTGAAGTTCAAAATTATGAAAGTTACATTATTTATTAAATTTGCAAAATACTCTGATAAAAGATGAAAGACGATGACAATAAAATAGCAAACTTAAAGCTGTCCATTTTTAATGCTAAAGTTTGATTGTCAGAGGTGAAGGATTCTGATGTCAATAAGATAGATGTATCTTCGTGGACAGTCCGTATAATACATGGTAGAGATCTGGAACAGACAAGAATATGTAAATACAAATGGTAAAATAAGCTGCCTTTCAATGGCTGTCCTTCAATTTGTGCTCAGGAAATGCGAATTTTCAAAATAAATGTCTGGAATGTTTTTTATGAGAAAATGATATGAAGGATGTCAATGTACAATGCATTTTCAGTTACGAAATCTAATTTGACATGCCGCTGTATTGACTTTTGTTTAATTTACCAAAATTAACTCATTTTCCAGGACTCTTTTACGTGTCATTTAAAACATTACACAGTATTAAACCTTACGACAGGTATAATCAGCTCCTTCTAAGTCTAAAGAGTCAACGTAGTTGCCCTGAAAATTTATGTATTTTTATATTTTGAAATGTTAAGGGACAATGATCTCTATTGAAATTTTCAACTTTGTACAGGAAATTAACAGCTCGGTAATAGTTTAGGATTACTCCCATCTGACTACGTTTGTAGGCTTCCTGTCCTGTCAGTATATATTCCCAAGTCTGAAAATAAGACGGATTAAGAGATTCCAGTAAGATTTCATTTGAATTTGAGAAGTGTTTTAGCACCACAGCTTCTGCGGCGAATAGCTATAGTTTTCCACTAAATCTTTACTCTGTTCCTCAGCTAATAAAGTGATGCGGTTAATTTATCGGCTAAAAGGCATGATAAAAATGGGTATTTAGCAGCTTTACAGATGTGATATAAAACATTTAAACAAACAACACAGAGGGACTATAGCAGTAACCATAGTTTATATATCACCAGGCTATACAGTTTATGTCTAATCTGGTAGTACAGCAAGATGTCATCAGAGACAGCAAAACACCTTCAGATCTGGTCAACAGAGACAGCAAAACACCTTCAGATCATGTCAACAGAGACAGCAAAACACCTTCAGATCATGTCAACAGAGACAGCAAAACACCTTCAGATCATGTCAACAGAGACAGCAAAACACCTTCAGATCATGTCAACAGAGACAGCAAAACACCTTCAGATACGGTCAACAGAGACAGCAAAACACCTTCAGATCCGGTCAACAGAGACAGCAAAACACCTTCAGATCCGGTCAACAGAGACAGCAAAACACCTTCAGATCATGTCAACAGAGACAGCAAAACACCTTCAGATCCTGTCAACAGAGACATCAAAACACCTTCAGATCATGTCAACAGAGACAGCAAAACACCTTCAGATCATGTCAACAGAGACAGCAAAACACCTTCAGATACGGTCAACAGAGACAGCAAAACACCTTCAGATCCGGTCAACAGAGACAGCAAAACACCTTCAGATCCGGTCAACAGAGACAGCAAAACACCTTCAGATCATGTCAACAGAGACAGCAAAACACCTTCAGATCCTGTCAACAGAGACATCAAAACACCTTCAGATCATGTCAACAGAGACAGCAAAACACCTTCAGATCCTGTCAACAGAGACATCAAAACACCTTCAGATCATGTCAACAGAGACAGCAAAACACCTTCAGATCTGGTCAACAGAGACAGCAAAACACCTTCAGATCAGGTCAACAGAGACAGCAAAACACCTTCAGATCCAGTCAACAGAGACAGCAAAACACCTTCAGATCATGTCAACAGAGACAGCAAAACACCTTCAGATCCGGTCAACAGAGACAGCAAAACACCTTCAGATCCAGTCAACAGAGACAGCAAAACACCTTCAGATCCAGTCAACAGAGACAGCAAAACACCTTCAGATCCTGTCAACAGAGACAGCAAAACACCTTCAGATCGGGTCAACAGAGACAGCAAAACACCTTCAGATCCAGTCAACAGAGACAACAAAACACCTTCAGATCCGGTCAACAGAGACAGCAAAACACCTTCAGATCGGGTCAACAGAGACAGCAAAACACCTTCAGATCCAGTCAACAGAGACAGCAAAACACCTTCAGATCCAGTCAACAGAGACAGCAAAACACCTTCAGATCCGGTCAACAGAGACAGCAAAACACCTTCAGATCCAGTCAACAGAGACAGCAAAACACCTTCAGATCGGGTCAACAGAGACAGCAAAACACCTTCAGATCATGTCAACAGAGACAGCAAAACACCTTCAGATCTGGTCAACAGAGACAGCAAAACACCTTCAGATCCTGTCAACAGAGACAGCAAAACACCTTCAGATCCTGTCAACAGAGACAGCGCAATACACCTTCAGATCATGTCAACAGAGACAGCAAAACACCTTCAGATCTGGTCAACAGAGACAGCAAAACACCTTCAGATCCTGTCAACAGAGACAGCAAAACACCTTCAGATCCTGTCAACAGAGACAGCAAAACACCTTCAGATCATGTCAACAGAGACAGCAAAACACCTTCAGATCATGTCAACAGAGACAGCAAAACACCTTCAGATCCGGTCAACAGAGACAGCAAAACACCTTCAGATCATGTCAACAGAGACAGCAAAACACCTTCAGATCATGTCAACAGAGACAGCAAAACACCTTCAGATCCGGTCAACAGAGACAGCGCAAAACACCTTCAGATCCGGTCAACAGAGACAGCGCAAAACACCTTCAGATCCGGTCAACAGAGACAGCAAAACACCTTCAGATCATGTCAACAGAGACAGCGCAATACACCTTCAGATCCTGTCAACAGAGACAGCAAAACACCTTCAGATCAGGTCAACAGAGACAGCAAAACACCTTCAGATCATGTCAACAGAGAAAGCGCAATACACCTTCAGATCCTGTCAACAGAGACAGCAAAACACCTTCAGATCATGTCAACAGAGACAGCAAAACACCTTCAGATCCTGTCAACAGAGACAGCAAAACACCTTCAGATCATGTCAACAGAGACAGCAAAACACCTTCAGATCCGGTCAACAGAGACAGAAAAACACCTTCAGATCATGTCAACAGAGACAGCAAAACACCTTCAGATCGGGTCAACAGAGACAGCGCAAACACCTTCAGATCATGTCAACAGAGACAGCAAAACACCTTCAGATCTGGTCAACAGAGACAGCAAAACACCTTCAGATCCTGTCAACAGAGACAGCAAAACACCTTTAGATCCTGTCAACAGAGACAGCGCAATACACCTTCAGATCCGGTCAACAGAGACAGCGCAAAACACCTTCAGATCATGTCAACAGAGACAGCAAAACACCTTCAGATCCGGTCAACAGAGACAGCAAAACACCTTCAGATCCGGTCAACAGAGACAGCAAAACACCTTCAGATCATGTCAACAGAGACAGCAAAACACCTTCAGATCATGTCAACAGAGACAGCAAAACACCTTCAGATCTGGTCAACAGAGACAGCAAAACACCTTCAGATCCGGTCAGCAGAGACAGCAAAACACCTTCAGATCATGTCAACAGAGACAGCAAAACACCTTCAGATCCTGTCAACAGAGACAGCAAAACACCTTCAGATCATGTCAACAGAGACAGCAAAACACCTTCAGATCATGTCAACAGAGACAGCAAAACACCTTCAGATCCTGTCAACAGAGACATCAAAACACCTTCAGATCCGGTCAACAGAGACAGCAAAACACCTTCAGATCCGGTCAACAGAGACAGCAAAACACCTTCAGATCCTGTCAACAGAGACAGCAAAACACCTTCAGATCATGTCAACAGAGACAGCAAAACACCTTCAGATCCTGTCAACAGAGACAGCAAAACACCTTCAGATCCGGTCAACAGAGACAGCAAAACACCTTCAGATCCGGTCAACAGAGACAGCAAAACACCTTCAGATCATGTCAACAGAGACAGCAAAACACCTTCAGATCTGGTCAACAGAGACAGCAAAACACCTTCAGATCCTGTCAACAGAGACAGCAAAACACCTTCAGATCATGTCAACAGAGACAGCAAAACACCTTCAGATCCGGTCAACAGAGACAGCAAAACACCTTCAGATCCGGTCAACAGAGACAGCAAAACACCTTCAGATCCGGTCAACAGAGACAGCAAAACACCTTCAGATCCGGTCAACAGAGACAGCAAAACACCTTCAGATCATGTCAACAGAGACAGCAAAACACCTTCAGATCATGTCAACAGAGACAGCAAAACACCTTCAGATCCGGTCAACAGAGACAGCGCAAAACACCTTCAGATCCTGTCAACAGAGACAGCAAAACACCTTCAGATCCTGTCAACAGAGACAGCAAAACACCTTCAGATCATGTCAACAGAGACAGCAAAACACCTTCAGATCCTGTCAACACGGACAGCAAAACACCTTCAGATCATGTCAACAGAGACAGCAAAACACCTTCAGATCATGTCAACAGAGACAGCAAAACACCTTCAGATCATGTCAACAGAGACAGCAAAACACCTTCAGATCATGTCAACAGAGACAGCAAAACACCTTCAGATCATGTCAACAGAGACAGCAAAACACCTTCAGATCATGTCAACAGAGACAGCAAAACACCTTCAGATCTGGTCAACAGAGACAGCAAAACACCTTCAGATCATGTCAACAGAGACAGCAAAACACTTTCAGATCCGGTCAACAGAGACAGCAAAACACCTTCAGATCTGGTCAACAGAGACAGCAAAACACCTTCAGATCCTGTCAACAGAGACAGCAAAACACCTTCAGATCCTGTCAACAGAGACAGCAAAACACCTTCAGATCATGTCAACAGAGACAGCAAAACACCTTCAGATCAGGTCAACAGAGACAGCAAAATATAAATAGCATATACAGCAACACACCATCAAAGAACAATAGTATACACAGTGACACAGCATCAAAGTACAATAGTATATACAGAGACACAGCCTCAGAGGACAATAGTATATACAGTGACACAGCCTCAGAGGACCATAGTATATACAGAGACACAGCCTCAGAGGACAATAGTATATACAGTGACACAGCCTCAGAGGACCATAGTATATACAGTGACACAGCCTCAGAGGACAATAGTATATACAGTGACACAGCCTCAGAGGACAATAGTATATTCAGTGACACAGCCTCAGAGGACAATAGTATATACAGTGACACAGCCTCAGAGGACAATAGTATATACAGAGACACAGCCTCAGAGGACAATAGTATATACAGTGACACAGCCTCAGAGGACAATAGTATATACAGAGACACAGCCTCAGAGGACAATAGTATATATACAGAGACACAGCCTCAGAGGACCATAGTATATACAGTGACACAGCCTCAGAGGACAATAGTATATACAGAGACACAGCCTCAGAGGACAATAGTATATACAGAGACACAGCCTCAGAGGACAATAGTATATACAGTGACACAGCCTCAGAGGACAATAGTATATACAGAGACACAGCCTCAGAGGACAATAGTATATATACAGAGACACAGCCTCAGAGGACCATAGTATATACAGTGACACAGCCTCAGAGGACAATAGTATATACAGTGACACAGCCTCAGAGGACAATAGTATATACAGTGACACAGCCTCAGAGGACAATAGTATATACAGTGACACAGCCTCAGAGGACAATAGTATATACAGTGACACAGCCTCAGAGGACAATAGTATATACAGTGACACAGCCTCAGAGGACAATAGTATATACAGAGACACAGCCTCAGAGGACCATAGTATATACAGAGACACAGCCTCAGAGGACAATAGTATATACAGTGACACAGCCTCAGAGGACAATAGTATATACAGTGACACAGCCTCAGAGGACAATAGTATATACAGTGACACAGCCTCAGAGGACAATAGTATATACAGTGACACAGCCTCAGAGGACCATAGTATATACAGAGACACAACATCAGAGGACAATAGTATATACAGAGACACAGCCTCAGAGGACCATAGTATATACAGTGACACAGCCTCAGAGGACAATAGTATATACAGTGACACAGCCTCAGAGGACAATAGTATATACAGTGACACAGCCTCAGAGGACAATAGTATATACAGTGACACAGCCTCATAGGACAATAGTATATACAGTGACACAGCCTCAGAGGACAATAGTATATACAGTGACACAGCCTCATAGGACAATAGTATATACAGAGACACAGCCTCAGAGGACAAGACAACTTTAATTCTTTAAGCCCTGATGATGCATTAATGCATCACCGTGTTGGGGCTGAATGATGGAATAATGCGTCACTGAAGTAGATATTTTTCTGCATTTTTTTGAAGTGATGATATAACGATGTAAATATTCAAAACTGATTCTTACGTGACCAGAGATTGTCCAATATACAAGAGGGTCCCACTGAACAGGAATGGTTCAATACACCACTGGGTCCCACTGACCAGGGATGGTCCAATATACAATTGGGTCCCACTAATATAAGCAGGAATGGTCTGACACAGCTGGGTCCCACTGACCAGAGATGGTCCAATATTCAATTGGGTCCCACTGACCAGAGATGGTCCAATATACAAGAGGGTCCCACTGACCAGAGCTGGTCCAATATACAATTGGGTCCCATTGACCAGAGATGGTCCAATATTCAATTGGGTCCCACTAAGCATGGATAGTCTGAGCACACAAAATTGTCTCTTAAGAATCCATATTTTCTAATAATTATATTTCACAGACGTTTTCTATGATACAATGTAAGTAATTCAAGATAGCGTACATGTACATACAACATAATTTTGTCACAGTAAAGTAGCATACATCCTCATATATATCCATGTCACAGTAAACACATGTAATATACTGCCTAAAGTCTCCAATGTCACCATAATGTAACATATCCATGTCATAAAAAGTTAATTAAGCCTCCATGTAGAGTAATGTAACATACACCCTTAAATCAACTTAACTACATTTAGTTGGCCATGGAACATAGAATACAACTCCTACTGGTAACACTTGAGTACATTGTGATTGAAAAACATCCTTTTAAATTATTTAAGGTTTGAACTAGATAATAAATTGATCTATCAATGTATTGACCAAAAACTAAAGTGCACTCTGAATTAACCATGAAGCGGTCTGTGGAAAGAGTGCAGTTTGGTTTTCTGTTTTCTAATATGTGTAGGTAAGGACTTATCTGCCATTGACAGATGTGTTTGTCTACTTTGTACCTGTGGCACTGTTATATTAAATTAAGCCACGTTAGTACTTCAGGCATCAAAAATGTTAAAATTCATTGTCCTGTTGGAGCCTTCAGACTTAGCAGCTACAAGGAAATTCTGTAGTTGGCCCTGAATGAACTGAACAAGGAATTCACTACCTGTTGTGTTTGCAAAACAGCCCTTTTAATTGATTATAAAGCGCAGTTCAGATATGGTTTCAACAACATACAGTTACATTATTGTAGTAGCTTAAAGTACTTTGAAAAAACCTGCTTCAGCAAAATTTAATGTAATTCAACATACTTACTGCTGCAGTTTAAATTTGCCATATAGTTTAACATCTAAACAATTATAAACAATTTTGGGCATGTATATTTGAAAGTACTGAAAGAACTTACTGTAACGTAGTTTAACTCATTATTACCATAGTTATTTGTGAGTACTGTTCATTGCGAGGGTTTTATTTTCCCTATATTCATGATTCCGCTATTACAATGTATGTGTAAATTCTAAACAACTGTTCGAAATATGAGATGTGTCATAGTACGCATTATTACTCTGTGAAATTATAAATTAACAGCATAATACATAATTTTAAGATATTTACATGTTAATCAAATCTGATCTGATAAGAGATGCCCTCTTTACAATACATCTTTGTTTTAGTCGTGGTTCAAGATACATGATTTAAATACAGGGCCAATTACTAAACAACAGACTTTCTAGTAAAAATAATAGAAAACTGACCAAATCATACATGTTCTAAAAAAAGTGGCAAGACCAAATGCAAATGCAAATCAAACAAAATTGATTGATTACAATTCACTCCTATTACATATGTTACTTACTTATAAAGTACCTGTGGATTCTTTAGAGAGAAATTACTGGTGCATGATGGGATGGTGTATTACACAGTGAGTGTGCCAGATTTTTGCACACAATGACAAGCTGCATGCATGTGTACCTATTCCTGTGTCACCGGAATGGATTTACAATTATACAAAAGAATGCATTGCAAAGCAAACTAAAATAGCAATGACCAAATGTGATATTGATATACAACAAATCTGTGAATTATAGGAAGTCAGCAAAATGATGTTCGGAAAACGAAAACTCAGAATATTGACCCCGTGAGTTTAAAGCGCTATACAGTATGTTAAGGCGGTTATTTAATGCTTGTGTGTCCTAGCCTTTGTGAGACTGTCGGTACAGCATTGAGCCCTAAATAAATATCATTATTATGTAGATATTAGAAAGTGTTGTAATACATAATTTCTTTTTTATTTTATTTTCAGACATGCTATGATGAGTTACAGAGAATCGAAAGTTTGGAGGAAAAGTTCAAGATGTTTTTGCTGCTGACAAAACTAATGACTACAGCTTTAGAACTTCTTCGTGGCGGTCAGTCGCTACACTTCACTGCTCTTAGCATCATCAATCGTATCATTGACATTTGTATCGTCCATAAGAACCATGAGGTCACTTCCACTGAGTTTCTACAAAGTACAGACTGTATCCCTTTACCACCAGGTGGTGCTGTTGGTCAAGACGGTGTCAGTCCTCAACTCAAAAGCCCGAAACACAAGACGTCGAATAGCAGCCCCAAACAACGTGGAGGGTCCACACAATGTGCCCACCATCATCATGACGATTCCGCCACAAGTGCCAACACCAGTGCTAATACATTTCAAAGAATTTCCTCTGTTCATTTCAGGAAAAACTTTGGAGGACATTCAGATGGAGGTGGTCACTCCGAAAAGACAGATGATACAGAAAATACGGATAATACAAATGCAAATTCATGTGGAACCAGCGTGTTAAAAACACCATTGGAATTTCTTACAACTTGTGATCCTAGCCAGATTTTAAGTGTGCTTCATAACAGTATCACCATGCATAAGCGTATCATTGGAACTCGACAGAAATGTACACCAAGTACTCGTTCACGTTTCTGTACTCATCATTGTTTACAAATCCTAAGTGCCCGGATCCTTGTTGTAATGAGTCATGGACTACAGGTTCAGTATCGTATTGTGGGTGGTGGACATATCAAAACTCTCGTCGAGGCCTTAGACCCAAACCATGATCCAGTAAGTATATCATATCTCTTCAGCTTGTTGGCCTTTCATGTAAATATCTCAGGTTATAGAGAGTTGTCTGTGTAATAGGAAGGAGTAATGAAAAATACCCTGCCCACGTTGGGGCTCGAACTAGCGACCATTAGTCCCGTAGCCGAGAGCTGGGTAACCAATAGTCTCTACTTTTACATCGGTAAGACTAGTGTGGAAGGGCTCCTCATCAGATTTTTTTAGTTTTCAGAAAATTTTGGTGAATAAAATAATATGTTATGAAGTACATGTGTACATGAATCAGTATAGTATGTTGATGGTAAAAAAATTAAACTTACAATTAATGTGTCTGCAGTTTTCTCCCTTTGCAGTGTTAAATCTTATAACTTCCCAGTTTTGCAATTCATTATTTTACACAAATTTGACAGTATGTTTCACTTCCACAATATACTTATGTGTATACATTATACAGTAGTTTGATATACATTTATATAATTCAGCATTTGCGGAGTATAAACAATCATTTTTACTGATTTCCTTGTATTGTTAATTATGCTAACATTTACTTACAATGAAATGAACAATAACATCTACACACTATATGTACAGTTTATGCGGTGCCATTTGGTTGCCAAAAATAGTGATTTCTGAAGCATTACTTTTCAGACAGCTGAAAAATCAATATTCCGAGGTATATAAAGGACATTGCTTTCTGTGATTGTGAAAAAAGTAATAGAAATATTTTAATGGTGTTTTGTGAAATAAGAAAAAAAAAAATCAATAAATTTCCTGATATTTCTTTTCTAGCATTTATTGTGCCTACTGCTGCAGTCTCTAGCTTCCATTGCCCTAACTCCTAGTCATCACCAGGTTCTAAGTGATGCTGACATAGCAGACATGTTGATGCAGCTACTGTTGCCCAGCGATGAATGGTATTACACCAATCACAGTACCAAGTATGCAAAGTTCGTCAAGTACCATGCCGCTCGGATTCTCGTGTACATGGGCCTGTTACACAAACTTGGTGGTCGTGTTGACTTGTTTGACAGAAAGCGTAGGTACTCTTCTCAGTCTTGGAGTGATACAGGTTAATTATTTCATCAAAAAGTTATAACTTCATTATATTCCATAGTATATTTCTCCTACATTTCGTAAAATCTATCAGAGGTCTTGCATATAATATTGAAATCTCAATACTTCCTCAACTGCCCACAGTTTCCTCGGGTGGTTTGGCTCTGTCCTCTGCATTGTGTCAGCTCACATCCAATGTAGCATATACCGTATTTGACCTAATAAGGGCGCCTACCCTAATAAGGGCGCCCCTACCTTTTTTCAAGGAAATAAATCTATGACTGAGTGTCAAAATGGTGTTAAAAAGTAATAATTCATGTGAAATATTTTACTACTTATGTGTTCAATTTTCTTCAGCAAATTAAGTAACTGGAACACATGTTTTCGCCACATTTTGTGTATTCCTACAGGCTACATATGACATGTCAGTGCAAAGTTCTCAGCACCCAAAACTAAACACACATACAAATAATAACTTACCATCTTTATTTGAAGATAAAGTAAAGACTTCATTCTTGTTGATAAATAACTTTTGTTCAGAACAGAAAGCTAGTAAAAGACATTGTAAATCAATTATTAGGTCAAAGAAAACGATGTCTGATATGATCTGGGAAATCACCTGTTTCTATAAATAGAACACAAAAGAGTTCCATTTGAACATAAATGGTGGAACACACGTTCTCTGGTCTAAAGATCAGCTGGCATGGTTTACAAGTTTACAGGAGTATTCAAGTGATGTTTAAGCTTAATATATGATAATGAATAGATATCTTCATCTGGAATATTTTTATGACTGAATATTTTACCGTTTCCACAACCTTGGGTATTCTGCTATAAGGTATAGTCTGTTTCATAAAACTTCAGAATAACTAATCTTAATAAGGGCGCCCCCACTGTCATTTACCCGCGCCCTGCGCCCTTATTAGGTCAAATACGGTATATCATTTCCTTCTTTGTAAAATGATTTTCTGAAGTTGATGTTGAAATTATGTATTCTTTCTGACTTTAAGAGGATGCTTATTTTGTTCAGTTGAAAGTTCATAACTGGTTTATTTTTCATGGGGAGGTAATTTTTGCATTTATCGCAGATTCCTTCTGATCTGCAAAAAAATAAATAACAGAAATTTCCAAAGTACATGACTTTTTCCAATTTCCCTTGGGGAGCCCCATTAGGTTTAATGATACACAGGTAAATACTACCTACATTGTATCACAGGTGAGCTAGGTATCTCAGTTCTTGTAAACATTGCTTCTTCTTTGCTGCAATTAGGCTTACAGAGTCGAGAATCTGAATAGCTTCCATTGCTCTATCTGACCAACCTACAGTTGTCCTCTAGTCAGATTAATGTACAGGTTTCATCTAATCCTAAATTGCGTAAGATCTACGATATTTCCTTACAAAAACATTGTCTATTTTAATGGATATAACTGTATAATGTGTAATGAGAAAAACACTTGGGACTTTCTGATAATAATGAGTTGGCTGAAAAAAACCTTCGATATGTCTCAGGACTTTCTGATAATAATGAGTTGGCTGAAAACAACCTTCGATATGTCTCGTTAATTACAAGTATGATGGTTAAAAAGAAACATTTTAAAGTATTCTTAAAATTCACATTGAGTGTTTTTTACCTAAAATCTGGAGATAATAAGGAACCCAGTATAGTGCCAAGCAACAAGGTAGGGCATGTGAGGGATGGGAGTCAGTAATATAAGGACGTGCTGATTATGAGGCTAGAATCAATTTTAACACTATAGTCATTGACCAAACGGTTATATGTTCATGTCATGGCTCTTCAAAAATACACCTGTATCTAAATTAGTCTAGTACTCCTCATACTTCTGTTTCAATAGCGTTTGTGAAGAATGTTGATCAGGGTTGTTTTAAAACTTGTATGGCTAATTGGTATATGTGACCCTACCTTTGAAGTCAAACACTCAGATGATCTTTACCTGAGGACACCTTAGTGTTGGAAGGATTCTGGAGCAATTAATTAGCAACATCTAAGATTACATAACAGCTAATCGATACTGAAATGGCACAAAGTAATTGAGAAAGTGATGTGGTGTGGTAGAACACATTAATGTTTTTGTATACTGTAGGCTTTAATAGAGTTGATGGGTTTATTACCATGGCCAATTTGACACACGTAACAGCTATACAAACAAATAATCAAAATCTATTACATTAACAGCTTATTAGACACTTCTACTTCTGTTTGTTTATTTTGGGTAACTCAGTTCCATATTAGTTTTGCTTGACCCTTCCTCATATAACCCTGGCTGTTAGTGTCCCTATAGACACCTGTCCTCATAAGACACCTGTCCTCATATGACCCCGACTGTTAGTGTCCCTATAGACACCCGTCCTCCTATAACCCTGACTGTTAGTGTCCCTATAGACACCTGTCCTCATATGACCCTGACTGTTAGTGTCCCTATAGACACATGTCCTCATAAGACACCTGTCCTCATATGACCCCGACTGTTAGTGTCCCTATAGACACCCGTCCTCATATAACCCTGACTGTTAGTGTCCCTATAGACACCTGTCCTCATATGACCCTGACTGTTAGTGTCCCTATAGACACATGTCCTCATAAGACACCTGTCCTCATATGACCCTGACTGTTAGTGTCCCTATAGACACCTGTCCTCATATAACCCTGACTGTTAGTGTCCCTATAGACACCCATCCTCATATGACCCTAACTGTTAGTGTCCCTATAGACACCTGTCCTCATATGACCCTGACTGTAAGTGTCCCTATAGACACCCATCCTCATATGACCCTGACTGTTAGTGTCCCTATAGTCACCCGTCCTCATATGACCCTAACTGTAAGTGTCCCTATAGACACCTGTCCTCATATGACCCTGACTGTTAGTGTCCCTATAGACACCTGTCCTCATATGACCCTAACTGTTAGTGTCCCTATAGACACCTGTCCTCATATGACCCTGACTGTTAGTGTCCCTATAGACACCTGTCCTGATATGACCCTGACTGTTAGTGTCCCTATAGACACCTGTCCTCATATGACCCTAACTGTTAGTGTCCCTATAGACACCCATCCTCATATGACCCTGACTGTTAGTGTCCCTATAGACACCTGTCCTCATATGACCCTGACTGTTAGTGTCCCTATGGACACCTGTCCTCATATGACCCTGACTGTTAGTGTCCCTATAGACACCTGTCCTCATATGACCCTAACTGTAAGTGTCCCTATAGACACCTGTCCTCATATGACCCTGACTGTTAGTGTCCCTATAGACACATGTCCTCATAAGACACCTATCCTCATATGACCCTGACTGTTAGTGTCCCTATAGACACCTGTCCTCATATGACCCTAACTGTTAGTGTCCCTATAGACACCCATCCTCATATGACCCTAACTGTTAGTGTCCCTATAGACACCTGTCCTGATATGACCCTAACTTTTAGTGTCCCTATAGACACCTGTCCTGATATGACCCTGACTGTTAGTGTCCCTATAGACACCTGTCCTCATATAACCCTGACTGTTAGTGTCCCTATAGGCACCTGTCCTCATATGACCCTAACTGTTAGTGTCCCTATAGACACCTGTCCTCATATGACCCTGACTGTTAGTGTCCCTATAGACACCTGTCCTGATATGACTCTAACTGTTAGTGTCCCTATAGACACCTGTCCTCATATGACCCTGACTGTTAGTGTCCCTATAGACACCTGTCCTCATATGACCCTGACTGTTAGTGTCCCTATAGACACCTGTCCTCATATGACCCTGACTGTTAGTGTCCCTATAGACACCTGTCCTCATATGACCCTGACTGTTAGTGTCCCTATAGACACCTGTCCTCATATGACCCTGACTGTCGGTGTCCCTATAGACACCCGTCCTGATATGACCCTGACTGTCGGTGTCCCTATAGACACCTGTCCTCATATGACCCTGACTGTCGGTGTCCCTATAGACACCTGTCCTCATGTGACCCTGACTGTTAGTGTCCCTATAGACACCTGTCCTCATATGACCCTGACTGTTAGTGTCCCTATAGACACCTGTCCTCATATGACTCTAACTGTTAGTGTCCCTATAGACACCTGTCCTCATATGACCCTGACTGTTAGTGTCCCTATAGACACCTGTCCTCATATGACCATGATTGTCGGTGTCCCTATAGACACCCGTCCTGATATGACTCTAACTGTTAGTGTCCCTATAGACACCTGTCCTCATATGACCCTAACTGTTAGTGTCCCTATAGACACCTGTCCTCATATGACCCTAACTGTTAGTGTCCCTATAGACACCTGTCCTCATATGACTCTAACTGTTAGTGTCCCTATAGACACCTGTCCTCATATGACCCTAACTGTTAGTGTCCCTATAGACACCTGTCCTCATATGACCCTAACTGTTAGTGTCCCTATAGACACCTGTCCTCATATGACTCTAACTGTTAGTGTCCCTATAGACACCCATCCTCATATGACCCTGACTGTTAGTGTCCCTATAGACACCTGTCCTCATATGACCCTGACTGTTAGTGTCTCCCTATAGACACCTGTCCTGATATGACCCTGACTGTTAGTGTCCCTATAGACACCTGTCCTGATATGACCCTGACTGTTAGTGTCCCTATAGACACCTGTCCTGATATGACCCTGACTGTTAGTGTCCCTATAGACACCTGTCCTCATATGACCCTGACTGTTAGTGTCCCTATGGACACCTGTCCTGATATGACCCTGACTGTTAGTGTCCCTATAGACACCTGTCCTCATATGACCCTGACTGTTAGTGTCCCTATAGACACCTGTCCTCATATGACCCTGACTGTTAGTGTCCCTATAGACACCTGTCCTCATATGACCCTAACCGTTAGTGTCTCCCTATAGACACCCGTCCTCATATGACCCTGACTGTTAGTGTCCCTATAGACACCTGTCTTCATATGACCCTGACTGTTAGTGTCCCTATGGACACCTGTCCTCATATGACCCTGACTGTTAGTGTCCCTATAGACACCTGTCCTCATATGACCCTGGCTGTTGATGTCCCTATAGCGACCTGTCCTCATATGACCCTGACTGTTAGTGTCCCTATAGACACCTGTCCTCATATGACCCTGACTGTTAGTGTCCCTATAGACACCTGTCCTCATATGACCCTGACTGTTAGTGTCCCTATAGTCACCCGTCCTCATATGACCCTGACTGTTAGTGTCCCTATAGTCACCCGTCCTCATATGACCTTGGCTGTTGATGTCCCTATAGACACCTGTCCTCATATGACCCTGACTGTTAGTGTCCCTATGGACACCTGTCCTCATATGACCCTAACTGTTAGTCTCCCTATAGACACCCGACCTCATATGACCCTGACTGTTAGTGTCCCTACAGACACCCGTCCTCATATGACCCTGACTGTTAGTGTCCCTATAGACACCTGTCCTGATATGACCCTGACTGTTAGTGTCCCTATAGACACCTGTCCTCATATGACCCTGACTGTTAGTGTCCCTATATACACCTATCCTCATATGACCCTGACTGTTAGTGTCCCTATAGACGCCTATCCTCATATGACCCTGACTGTTAGTGTCCCTATAGACACCTGTCCTCATATAACCCTGACTGTTAGTGTCCCTATAGACACCTGTCCTCATATGACCCTAACTGTCGGTGTCCCTATAGACACTTTTCCTCATATGACCCTGACTGTTAGTGTCCCTATAGACACCTGTCCTCATATAACCCTGACTTTTAGTGTCCCTATAGACACCTGTCCTCATATGACCCTGACTGTTAGTGTCTCCCTATAGACACCCGTCCTCATATGACCCTAACTGTGATTGTCACTTTAGACACCCGTCCTCATATGACCCTGACTGTTAGTGATCCCTGGACACCCGCCCTCATATGACCCTGACTGTTAGTGATCCCTGGACACCTGCCCTCATATGACCCTGACTGTTAGTGATCCCTGGACACCCGCCCTCATATGACCCTGACTGGACACTCAACAAACAAACAAAACAAAAGAATGTATGTGTAGCTAGAGTTGGACAGTTAAATCTTGGTTTTTTCCTTTCTGTTACTTTACATCAACAAGACTCAGTAAGTGACAGAGGTCATTATCATATCTCTCTTCAAGGTCAATATTACATCATAGTCTGATAAAATAAAAGTTATTGTTTTATCTATTTTAATTTTCAATATATATGTGAATAATTCTGATCTGTCACTATTTCAGCTTTCAAAGAACTGTCAACAAACGCCTATCTACAAGTGCACTCCCCAGAGGATAGTTTTATAGAGCTGATGGCCATGGGCCAGGTTGTCATGTGGAATGATAATCAACATCTACAGGCCGCTTCTCTCGAAGGCTTGGTGGCCAAACTAATACAGGTAAAATCTTAAATTCTGAGTGGCCAAACTAATACAGGTAAAATCTTAAATTCTGAGTGCCCAAACTAATACAGGTAAAATCTTAGATTCTAAGTGTAATAGTGGTGATCGAGGTTTTATTCCTGTAAGACGTCATCATAAAAATACGGACACTCTGAGTATGGCTCAAAGCTCCAAACGTCCAGATCTAGAGATCACCCGTGCATTACACGCATCTCTATGGGTATTACATTACAAAAGCGAATAGATCGGGTCACAGACAAGTTGGTAAAAGTCCTGTCCACTCAGAAGGAAAATGTATGTCTGACTCTAACAAAGAATATATCCCGCCAATAAAACAACCAATGAAATAACAGACACTGCATGACGTAACATATCACACAGACTGACAACTCGGACACTACAATTACGGAGTACAACACAAACGAAACGAACGCACACAAAACGTATACATAACTACAATAATACGGACGATACTATAACTGACGAATTAAGTTACGGATGCGTTACATATTACGTTGGACGGACGGGAAACTCCTATAAAAAAAAACTATCAAACACACTAAAATATGTCCCTGCTACATGAGTGCCCAAGCTGATACAGTAAAATCTCAAGATCTGAGTTCCCAAACTAATACAGGTAAAATCTCCTGACAGCTTTGTGACTAAAATAATGCAGGTAAAGTCTCATATGGCTTTGTGGCCAAACAAATACAGGTAAAACCTCATGGCTTTGGTGGCCACCCTTATACAGGTAAAACCTCATGGCTTTGGTGGCCACCCTTATACAGGTAAAACCTCATGGCTTTGGTGGCCACCCTTATACAGGTAAAACCTCATGGCTTTGGTGGCCACCCTTATACAGGTAAAACCTCATGGCTTTGGTGGCCACCCTTATACAGGTAAAACCTCATGGCTTTGGTGGCCACCCTTATACAGGTAAAACCTCATGGCTTTGGTGGCCACCCTTATACAGGTAAAACCTCATGGCTTTGGTGGCCACCCTTATACAGGTAAAATCTCATGGCTTTGGTGGCCACCCTTATACAGGTAAAATCTCATGGCTTTGGTGGCCACCCTTATACAGGTAAAACCTCATGGCTTTGGTGGCCACCCTTATACAGGTAAAATCTCATGGCTTTGGTGGCCACCCTTATACAGGTAAAACCTCATGGCTTTGGTGGCCACCCTTATACAGGTAAAACCTCATGGCTTTGGTGGCCACCCTTATACAGGTAAAACCTCATGGCTTTGGTGGCCACCCTTATACAGGTAAAATCTCATGGCTTTGGTGGCCACCCTTATACAGGTAAAACCTCATGGTTTTGGTGGCCACCCTTATACAGGTAAAACCTCATGGCTTTGGTGGCCACCCTTATACAGGTAAAACCTCATGGCTTTGGTGGCCACCCTTATACAGGTAAAACCTCATGGCTTTGGTGGCCACCCTTATACAGGTAAAATCTCATGGCTTTGGTGGCCACCCTTATACAGGTAAAACCTCATGGCTTTGGTGGCCACCCTTATACAGGTAAAACCTCATGGCTTTGGTGGCCACCCTTATACAGGTAAAACCTCATGGCTTTGGTGGCCACCCTTATACAGGTAAAACCTCATGGCTTTGGTGGCCACCCTTATACAGGTAAAACCTCATGGCTTTGGTGGCCACCCTTATACAGGTAAAACCTCATGGCTTTGGTGGCCACCCTTATACAGGTAAAATCTCCTGACAGCTTGGTGACTAAAATAATACAGGTAAAACCTCATGGCTTTGGTGGCCACCCTTATACAGGTAAAACCTCATGGCTTTGGTGGCCACCCTTATACAGGTAAAACCTCATGGCTTTGGTGGCCACCCTTATACAGGTAAAACCTCATGGCTTTGGTGGCCACCCTTATACAGGTAAAACCTCATGGCTTTGGTGGCCACCCTTATACAGGTAAAGTCTCATATGGCTTTGGTGGCCACCCTTATACAGGTAAAACCTCATGGCTTTGGTGGCCACCCTTATACAGGTAAAACCTCATGGCTTTGGTGGCCACCCTTATACAGGTAAAACCTCATGGCTTTGGTGGCCACCCTTATACAGGTAAAATCTCATGGCTTTGGTGGCCACCCTTATACAGGTAAAACCTCATGGCTTTGGTGGCCACCCTTATACAGGTAAAATCTCATGGCTTTGGTGGCCACCCTTATACAGGTAAAACCTCATGGCTTTGGTGGCCACCCTTATACAGGTAAAACCTCATGGCTTTGGTGGCCACCCTTATACAGGTAAAACCTCATGGCTTTGGTGGCCACCCTTATACAGGTAAAACCTCATGGCTTTGGTGGCCACCCTTATACAGGTAAAACCTCATGGCTTTGGTGGCCACCCTTATACAGGTAAAACCTCATGGCTTTGGTGGCCACCCTTATACAGGTAAAATCTCATGGCTTTGGTGGCCACCCTTATACAGGTAAAACCTCATGGCTTTGGTGGCCACCCTTATACAGGTAAAACCTCATGGCTTTGGTGGCCACCCTTATACAGGTAAAACCTCATGGCTTTGGTGGCCACCCTTATACAGGTAAAATCTCCTGACAGCTTGGTGACCGAAATAATGCAGGTAAAGACTCAAATGGCTTTGTGGCCAAAATCAATACAGGTAAAATCTCCTAAGGTCCAAAGGGGACAACCCAATTAATTATAAGTACATGTAGGTAGGTATGCATGTATCTTAGTCAATTAATAAACGCAATTTCTTTTAAGATGACTCATTGAAAGTTTCAAATATTGTGGCGTTTAATATCAAATCCAAATTGTATTAAATAGACGTTCAGTGTTATGTAAAAAATGTAGTCCAAGAAAGACAACTCTTGTATAACAATATACATCCCTGTACTGTGTAACAGTATTTCATAATGTTATGTTTTAATGATATATCCCTTTTAACTGTTTATATTCAAAGCGTTATATGATGGAAAAATCGCTCCTTTAGCTCTTTTCAAGACAGTATTATTACATTATATCACTTTACATATTGATGTACATGGTAGCAATGTAACTAACTTTTATAGGACTTCATCCTCTGTCAATATTTTTTTCTTAAGTCGATATAACCGTGTATTGACCTTATCAAAATGCTTTAATTGTACAATGCTTGTTTATATTTGTTTATATTTTGATGATCTACTTAAGGATTATACATTTCAAACTTATTGGAAGTCTGATTTTTCATCTCAGACCTCTAGGAAGTTTGACTTTCCCCTCAGACTTGAAGTCTGACTTTCCTTTCAAACTTATTTGAAGTCTGACTTTCCTTTCAAACTTATTTGAAGTCTGACTTTCCTTTCAAACTTATTTGAAGTCTGACTTTCCTTTCAGACTTATTTGAAGTCTGACTTTCCTTTCAAACTTATTTGAAGTCTGACTTTCCTTTCAGACTTATTTGAAGTCTGACTTTTCTCTCAGACCTATTTGAAGTCTGACTTTTCTCTCAGACCTATTTGAAGTCTGGCTTTCCTCTCAGACTTATTTGAAGTCTGACTTGACTCTCAGACTTGAAGTCTGATTTTCCTTTCAAACTTATTTGAAGTCTGATTTTCCTTTCAGACTTATTTGAAGTTTGACTTTCCTCTCATACTTAGTTGAAGTCTGACTTTCTTCTCAGACTTAGTTGAAGTCTGACTTTCTTCTCAGACTTATTTGAAGTCTGACTTTCCTCTCAGACTTATTTGAAGTTTGACTTTCCTCTCAGACTTATTTGAAGTCTGACTTTCCTCTCAGACTTAGTTGAAGTCTGACTTTCCTCTCAGACTTAGTTGAAGTCTGACTTTCCTTCTCAGACTTATTTGAAGTCTGGCTTTCCTCTCAGACTTATTTGAAGTCTGACTTTCCTCTCAAACTTATTTGAAGTCTGACTTTCTACTCAGACTTATTTGAAGTCTGACTTTCCTCTCAGACTTATTTGAAGTCTGATTTTCCTCTCAGACTTAGTTGAAGTCTGACTTTCCTCTCAGACTTATTTGAAGTCTGACTTTCCTCTCAGACTTATTTGAAGTCTGACTTTCCTCTCAAACTTATTTGAAGCCTGACTTGAAAGTCTGGCTTTCCTCTCAGACTTAGTTTGAGTCTGACTTTCCTCTCAGATACATGATATTTGTATATAAGTTTTGTATTTGTTATTTAATAATATTAGGTCTTTGGATGGATGTTTATCACTAACACTAACAGAGATTACAAACCGTGTTTGCAAGATTTCTAAAATGGTTATTTCTTTTGTCAAGCAAAGAATGCAGAAAATGATTTAGTAGCTTTTGTTACCCTGTTTTGTTTTCTTTTTCAGGAAGCGATGAATGATGAAAATGAGGATACAGGTGAGATTTATGACCTCACACTGTCTTCTTCTATACAGAGTATCTGTGGACTGATGGACAATCACTGTAGTACCATGCTGACACCGTTCACATCGCCGACATGTTCCTTACAGTTCCTCGCGGAGACGGACAGAAAACCTTTCCGAGAACTCCTACTTATGGGTCTTCCTATGCTTGTTCATCCAGTTATTATTTTACGTTTACTTGCTCATAAGGTTTTTGGAAACATGATTCGGAGAAAGTCATTATTTGCAGAGACAAAATTGAAACCACCACCTCCAGAAAATCTTGAACAAGCTGACATGTGCCCACCTAGGTGTAATTCAGAAGCAGCCAAGTTACACGATATAAAACGTGAAGTGAATCGTAGAAGAAGGTCTCATCATCCCATCATTACTAAATCATCGTCAGAGGAACTAGATTCTCCAGCAATATTAAATAGTCCAGTAGAACGAGAATTTGCCAAGCAAAATGGCATTCAAACAAAAAATGGCACCACTCAGCGAGCACTTCGTGCAATTGGGACAAGTCTGGCCAATCCCTTTGATTCAGGTTTGTCTAAACAACAACAACAACAGCAACAACAACAACAACAACACATACAAGTACAGCAGCAACAGCAACAACAGCAGCAGCAGAACCAGCAGACAACAGACATTCACCAAGTTAATAATAATGTCAGTAGCTCCGACTCTTCTGGGGATGTTAAGTCATCTGCATCCAAATCAAGACTTTTTCATTGGCCAAGTAAAAAACGATTGTCAAAGTCACAAAGCAATGTGTCTTCTAAGGATAGCCAGGACATTAATGCTGGAAGTTTAGACAAAGCCGATTCCAAATCATCAGTAACATCATCAGAAAACGATATTGACATACTCGCCTTTCAAAGAGAACTTATTAACCTTCCAACATTTGTAATGGACACTCCAGCCACGGATGTTTCTCCGATGTTTTCACGCTGTAGTTCAGTGCCAGAGAATTTAGCGTCAAGAATGAGTAATAATGATTCAACGACTCCAGAAATGTCTACGTATGGTTCTGATCATCTTCATTTTGTGCAACGACGTGGAAAAGGCGAGGAATTCGGTTCTGATCAAGCTATAAGTAATATGCCAAAATCTCCATCAAAGGTTACCATAACAACTACTGACTTCACACAGCCTTCACAACAGTGTGGCGGACCTTTAGCCTTAACACTTCCGATGCAGTCATCGATCGACGATGTGGAGGAAAATATTGCTAATATCACTGTACGCTTTGAAGCCCCTGCGTCACCCATTTCTAGTTCTAGTCAAAGTCCACAAGCATTTGATTTTCCATATCCATTTGAACATCTCAAACTTGCTGCCAATAATTGTTTAATTAATGAAAAGTCATCAGCCAATCAGGTAGCAACATCAACGTCTAATTTTCTCATTCCTTCACCAACATCTGCAGCATCACCAACTGTAACCATGGGTTCAACAGCATCGCCATGGTCACCATCATGTGTTTCACAATCTTCAATCACGACCAACGTACCACACTCAGAAATTCCAGGGGCCCACCGAGGGGTATTACGGGTAGTAGAGACATGGATACGTGTATGTAGCAACGACCTTGACTGTAGCAGTCTCATTGTTCATGAGATGCGGGACTTTCTCAGGAAAATGTCTGTACTCGGACATGAGTATAAAGCTTGGTGCCAAAAAATTGGAGGGCTACTCCATCTAGAAGTGAGTATTCAAGCGTGGAATCACTAATTGTGCTTCAAGTAAATATATTTGTTAAAAAACAAATGTAATTGTCTGATATTGCTTGGTTGAGTTTCTGTAGTATTCTGACTGGTTGGTTACACATGCAGGCCTGCAGGTTCCTGATTGATTAATGATTTGTGTAGCCTTCTTATTGGTTAGTAATTCCTGTAGCCTTCTGATTGCATTGGTTGGTGTACATTTGTATTAACAGCCTTCTGATTGGTTGGTGTATTTACAGCCATCTGATTGGTTGGTGTACATTTGTATTAACAGCCTTCTGATTGGTTGGGAGTTTCTGTTGTGTTCTATTCAGGTTGTGAGTTTCTGCAGCAATCAAATTAGTACTTAACCATATAATGGGATGATATACTGGCTGTACTAGCTAGATGACCTTGAGCAACTTCACTCCTTTGAGGAGCTGCGATTGGATACAAACAATTCCTCTGTTCACACATAACTGTAAAACTGTTGAGTTAGGGAGAACTACAGATTCCCATTAAACATGTAGTGATGTAACTTTGTTTTAAATTTCTTTTTAAGGAAAAAAATGTGATGAAACAAAGATCTCAGAATGCTGATGACCCAGATAATGTGAACGCTCAGTATAAAAAGGTAAAGTATCATTAAATAGTCACTGATATTTATGTATGGTCATTAAGAAACGTACTTTCCTAGAGGAAGGGAGGTAACTCTGTCTGTTTTATACACTGTGTTTGCAGAAAAATGAATGATTGAAAGGTGAGAATGTCTATTAACATTAATTGCCAAGCTGGGTAGGTGTCAAAAGTAGGCCATTCAAGTGAAAAGAACGAGGATGATTTTGTAGAGAAATTTTAAGAATGTTCCATAAAATCAGTTTGAACTTTTGATATATGCCAATATTTTAGCAAATATTGAAAAGTTCTGTTAATAGCTGTCTGTAAAACAACATTATAAGTAACCTATTGTGTACCTAAATATTACATTTTTTTTCTATTGTAACATACATATACTGTATATACCATACTCTCGTAGAATCGCCAGTCTTATTTAGTTCATCCTTTTAGTGACATACAGTATACTGTCTATAATGGACACTTAAATAACATGATTTTCTAGCTATAAAAACACTGCCTAAACTAGATATTCAGTCACTTATTTCAGATGATTTTCTATCAATAAAATACCTGTGTATATTTAAGCATTGAACTGCTTTCAGTTGGAAGTTATGGGCTGATGAATGCCAACTGGACAAAGGCAAATTTAATGAAGCACGCTAGCGCTTCATATTGAATTTGCCTTTGTCCAGTTGGCATTCATCAGCCCATAACTTCCAAATGAAAGCAGTTCAATGCTTATATTTACATTTGACAACAATTTTTAAAGACTATATCCAGGAATTTTGCTCCTACGATGAATGAACAAATTATTATCGTCAAAGACGGATACAGCCTTTTCAACAGCCATCTTTTGTTATCGCCGACATGACAATTATGACGTCACTATAATAATGACGTCATAATAAAGATTTGGAAGTTATGGACTCGTACTCTTCAAGTGAGCTTGGTAAAGTTATATTGTTGTAAATCTTGGGCCACTAAATTCAAAGGTGGCATATTTAAAGGCAAATTGCATTTGTCTCAGACTGATGGCTTAGACCTTTGAGGAAAATGGGGGAATTACACAACGAAATTAGAATGTGTTTGTTCTGTGTGATTATTCAGAAAGGCTGTGAATTTGGTTTGATCTGAGACCTGTACATGCCTACAGACATCTGTATGTCCCCTGAGGTTCCACAACTGTATGTCCCCTGAGGTTCCACATCTGTATGTCCCCTGAGGTTCCACAACTGTATGTCCCCTGAGGTTCCGTAACTGTATGTCCCCTGAGGTTCCACAACTGTATGTCCCCTGAGGTTCCGTAACTGTATGTCCCCTGAGGTTCCACAACTGTATGTCCCCTGAGGTTCCGTAACTGTATGTCCCCTGAGGTTCCACAACTGTATGTCCCCTGAGGTTCCACAACTGTATGTCCCCTGAGGTTCCACAACTGTATGTCCCCTGAGGTTCCGTAACTGTATGTCCCCTGAGGTTCCACAACTGTATGTCCCCTGAGGGGCTACAACTGTATGTCCCCTGAGGTTCCACAACTGTATGTCCCCTGAGGGTCACAACTGTATGTCCCCTGAGGTCCCAACTGTATGTCCCTGAGGTTCCACAACTGTATGTCCCCTGAGGGGCCACAACTGTATGTCCCCTGAGGTTCCACAACTGTATGTCCCCTGAGGTTCTACAACTGTATGTCCCCTGAGGTTCCACAACTATATGTCCCCTGAGGTTCAACAACTGTATGTCCCCTGAGGTTCCACAACTGTATGTCCCCTGAGGGGCCACAACTGTATGTCCCCTGAGGGACCAGAACTGTATGTCCCCTGAGGGACCAGAACTGTATGTCCCCTGAGGTTCCACAACTGTATGTCCCCTGAGGGACCAGAACTGTATGTCCCCTGAGGTTCCACAACTGTATGTCCCCTGAGGTTCCACAACTGTATGTCCCCTGAGGGGTCACAACTGTATGTCCCCTGAGGGGCTACAACTGTATGTCCCCTGAGGTTCCACAACTGTATGTCCCCTGAGGGGCCACAACTGTATGTCCCCTGAGGTTCCACAACTGTATGTCCCCTGAGGTTCCACAACTGTATGTCCCCTGAGGTTCCACAACTGTATGTCCCCTGAGGTTCCACAACTGTATGTCCCCTGAGGGGCCACAACTGTATGTCCCCTGAGGTTCCACAACTGTATGTCCCCTGAGGGGCTACAACTGTATGTCCCCTGAGGGGCCACAACTGTATGTCCCCTGAGGGGCCACAACTGTATGTCCCCTGAGGTTCTACAACTGTATGTCCCCTGAGGTTCCACAACTATATGTCCCCTGAGGTTCAACAACTGTATGTCCCCTGAGGTTCCACAACTGTATGTCCCCTGAGGGGCCACAACTGTATGTCCCCTGAGGGACCAGAACTGTATGTCCCCTGAGGGACCAGAACTGTATGTCCCCTGAGGTTCCACAACTGTATGTCCCCTGAGGGACCAGAACTGTATGTCCCCTGAGGTTCCACAACTGTATGTCCCCTGAGGGACCAGAACTGTATGTCCCCTGAGGTTCCACAACTGTATGTCCCCTGAGGTTCCACAACTGTATGTCCCCTGAGGGGCCACAACTGTATGTCCCCTGAGGTTCTACAACTGTATGTCCCCTGAGGTTCCACAACTATATGTCCCCTGAGGTTCAACAACTGTATGTCCCCTGAGGTTCCACAACTGTATGTCCCCTGAGGGGCCACAACTGTATGTCCCCTGAGGGACCAGAACTGTATGTCCCCTGAGGGACCAGAACTGTATGTCCCCTGAGGTTTCACAACTGTATGTCCCCTGAGGGACCAGAACTGTATGTCCCCTGAGGTTCCACAACTGTATGTCCCCTGAGGGACCAGAACTGTATGTCCCCTGAGGTTCCACAACTGTATGTCTCCTGAGGGGCCACAACTGTATGTCCCCTGAAGGGCTACAACTGTATGTCCCCTGAGGGGCCACAACTGCTCGTGGCTGAGGACTGTAGTAGAATAAATTGTAGTTTTGAGATAAACCTCATAAGCTCTACATAAATGACAAATGTTAAAAATAATTAAATGATCGTGCAAAATTTGTCTAGATTTACTGAGCTTGTTATAATACTTTGAACTTAAAATGACTTTTATTGGTGAAACATTTGTCAAATTGTATTCATTTGAAGAAGGAACAGCTACACTTTAAATCAGGTGTATAAATTGTGATACAAGAATTGTCAGATTTTAGAGTATTGTTGTCATGTAGTTGGAAACATTCTCTCTCCTAGCTGTATAGTATTACCCTGTTTACATTATCATACAAATAATATACTCTATACATATTAAAACTGTTATGTAGAGTTCCTGTTAGCTAACACATGTAAAGGATGGAACTATGTATGTAATCCCTACTAATTATCATCAAGGAGATCAAACATCCATTGTATGTAAAAGTACATAAACCCCTCATCTGGCCGTCCAGCATTTAACATTTAGGTAGAGTTTGTTACAAAAGTTGCTTTTATTTGATGTTATTTTTCCAGGTAGTTAAAAACAGACATGTAGTTTTATCAACAGATTTCATAAGCTGTACAATAACTTACCTGTAAGTTGTCCAATAAGTAACTTTTAGTCGGCCAGTAAGTTGCCTGACGTTAATTTGTCCAATAAGTTACCCGTAGTTGTCCAATAAGTTACCTGTAGTTGTCCAATGAGTTGCCTGAAGTTGTCCAATAAGTTACTTGTAGTTGTCTAATAAGTTATCTATAGTCATCCAATAAGTTTTCTGTACCTGTACAATAAGTTAGCTGTAGTTGTCCAATAAGTTACCTGTAGTTGTCCAATAAGTTACCTGTAGTTGTTCATTAAGTTACCTGTAGTTGTTCATTAAGTTACCTGTAGTTGTCCAATAAATTATACCTGTAGTTGTCCAATAAGTTACCTGTAGTCATCCAGTAAGTTACATGTACCTGCAGTCGCCCAATACAAGTTACCTGTATTCGCCCAATCAGTTACTTGTAGTTGCCCAATAATTTACCTGTAGTTGCATAGTAAGTTACCTGTAGTCGCCCAATAAGTGACCTGTATTTGCCAAATCAGTTACCTGTAGTCGTCCAAAAAGTTATACCTGTAGTTGTTCATTAAGTTACCTGTAGTTGTCCAATAAATTATACCTGTAGTTGTCAAATAAGTTACCTGTAGTTGTCCAATAAGTTACCTGTAGTCGTCCAAAAAGTTATACCTGTAGTTGTTCATTAAGTTACCTGTAGTTGTCCAATAAATTATACCTGTAGTTGTCAGATAAGTTACCTGTAGTTGTCCAATAAGTTACCTGTAGTTGTCTAATAAGTTACCTGTAGTCACCCAAAAAGTTATACCTTTAGTCGTTCATTAAGTTACCTGTAGTTGTCCAATAAATTATACCTGTAGTTGTTCATTAAGTTATACCTGTAGTTGTCCAAAAAGTTACCTGTAGTCGCACAGTAAGTAACATGTAGTTGTCCAATAAGTTACCTGTAGTTGTCCAATAAGTTACCAGTAGTCATCCAGTAAGTTACTGGTAGTCATCCAGTAAGTTACATGTACCTGCAGTCGCCCAATACAAGTGACCTGTATTCACCCAATCAGTTACCTGTAGTTGCCCAATAATTTACCTGTATTTGCCAAATCAGTTACCTATAGTTGTCCAATAAATTATACCTGTAGTTGTTCATTAAGTTATACCTGTAGTTGCCCAAAAAGTTACCTGTAGTCGCACAGTAAGTAACATGTAGTTGTCCAAAAAGTTACCTGTAGTTGTCCAATAAGTTACCTGTAGTCATCCAGTAAGTTACATGTACCTGCAGTCGCCCAATACAAGTTACCTGTATTCACCCAATCAGTTACTTGTAGTTGCCCAATAATTTACCTGTAGTTGCCCAGTAAGTTACCTGTAGTCACCCAATAAGTTACCTGTAGTCATCCAGTAAGTTACATGTACCTGCAGTCGCCCAATACAAGTTACCTGTATTCACCCAATCAGTTACTTGTAGTTGCCCAATAATTGACATGTAGTTGCCCAATAAGTTACCTGTAGTTGTCCAATAAGTTACCTGTAGTCATCCAGTAAGTTACCTGTAGTTGTCCAATAAGTTACCTGTAGTTGTCCAATAAGTTACCTGTAGTCGCCCAATAAGTTACCTGCAGTTGCCCAATAAGTTACCTGTAGTCACCCAATAAGTTACCTGTAGTCGCCCAATAAGTTACCTGTAGTCGCCCAATAAGTTACCTGTAGTTGCCCAATAAGTTACCTGTAGTTGCCAAATAAGTTATCTGTAGTTGCCCAATAAGTTACCTGTAGTTGCCCAATAAGTTACCTGTAGTCGCCCAATAAGTTACCTGTAGTTGTTCATTAAGTTACCTGCAGTTGCCCAATAAGTTACCTGTAGTTGCCCAATAAGTTACCTGTAGTTGCCCAATAAGTTACCGGTAGTCGCCCAATAAGTTACCTGTAGTCGCCCAATAAGTTACCTGTAGTCGCCCAATAAGTTACCTGTGGTCGCCCAATAAGTTACCTGTAGTCGCCCAATAAGTTACCTGTAGTCGCCCAATAAGTTACCTGTAGTTGTCCAATCTGGCAGGTTGTGTTAACTTCATTAACAAAAATGGCCTCAACCACACAAGATGAAACGCTTTTATGGCAACCCTTCACCGCAAACTTTACTGTAGCTTGTGGCAACTGTGGCACACATTTGCTGCATGATCACATTTTGTATACATCAAATTTAGATGCTCAATCATTGTTACTAAAAAGGAATTAATGAATGAATGATGTCAAGATTAATTATAGATGCCTCCACATGAAAATAAACCTTTATTCAACATCATTTACAAATTCTGCAAACCACACGCTAGCTGTGTATAGAACTTTTATTGTGACCATTGCTAAGGGAACAATGTTGTTTTGGATACTGGAGGAAAACCCTCAGGTGAAAACCAATGTGGCATCGTTTGGGAATCAAATATCATCCTCTATATCCAGTGCCTTTCCATCCTCTATATCCAGTGACTTTCTGTCCCTATATCCAGTGACTTTCTGTCCCCTATATCCAGTGACTTTCTGTCCTCTATATCCAGTGACTTTCTGTCCCCTATATCCAGTGACTTTCTGTCCCCTATATCCAGTGACTTTCTGTCCCCTATATCCAGTGCCTTTCCAACCAATGTTCTACGGTAGAGTCTTAACATCAGGGATCACGCATGGCTACCGAGTCAACCTGACAAGGGAAGTAACTCTAGACAGAAAATCCATTTCATTGTTAGAATATGCAAAGTCTAAAAAAAGCTCAAAAGTGGAACCTTATTAGTAACCTTGGTGATTTTAACCAATGTTGTGGTACCCATACACATGTTAAGGCATGTAAACTGCTATAAAGAGTCTGTAAATCACTTATATTTCGCGTGGGATTTATTTTCGCGTTAATTCGCGAGGAGAGTCAAACGCGAATTCAAATCCCTCGCGAATATTTGTATAAGAATGACAAAAATACTAAGTGGCGTCCATTTTGAATCTACCGTAATCTTTAGTTGGTGAGCAAACATCGCCGTTAAAGTCATGATAGAGTGATAGATTACATACTTATATCAGAGTGTGTTTTTATATCACAAAACACCAAAATTTCACACACAAAAAACCCACCGAACAAGGATATTGTGGTTGAGCTCGGACTTAATTAACTTCTAGACGACGTTTTACATGTAGTTAATTTAAGTACAATAGGTGCGGTCCCGAGGATCCCGGATGGTCACCCGGAATAGGTCGTACTTTATTACCCACGCTGTTGTAAATTATGTAAGGTTTCATGTTTATATAGCACTTCACATTGCTTGATTTTCGACAAGATATTTACCATAACAAAGTTGAAATCAAACAAATTATGTATTTAATTCAAACATTCAGAGCAAATAATCGCCTGGAGTATAAACCATTCGCAATAGACTGTCCCGAGAGCTGTTCATCGGTATCACTGTATACACACGTACGTTAATTACAATGTACGTTAACTCACAATCTATTGTAGTCCCGTCATCTTCCAGACATTCTTAATGAGCCGTGGGTTTTGTTCAATGTCTGACACCGCCATTGTAAGCCATTTAGCATGTATACAGGTACGGTAAATACAATTCAGTATGTCCAGACACCGATATCACATGATTGAATCACATGACTTTTCTTGTACCATCACATGACTCTCATCAACAAAATGGCTACCAACATGGAAATATCGGCGACCTGTTAACATCATTCGCGAATTTAAAGTCATTTTGAGATCAGAATTCGTGAAATTATGTATTCGCGAATAAGTCAAATTAGGTGAGTTCACGAAATTAAGTACTCGCGAAATATAAGTGATTTACAGTATCTCCCTTGGTTCATGACCTTTGTCTGCCAACTTCTAGGAGGTTTCAGGATACATCTGTATATCGGTGGGTGTGACCAATGCACTATATAATAATACAGTTATATTTCACCAGATGACATGACATGTGATCAAATACTTTAAATTTCAAAATTTGGTTCTCATTTTTTTTTATTCTGGACTTTACACACAATTTATATGTGTGAACAATGTGTAAATTTTAAAATACAAACCAGGATTGGGTGTTTATATAGATAATTAGTGTAGAGAAGGGTAAGTATATGGCAATAGTTAGCTAGTCTGCCACACGACTGTGGATATTATATGTCTCTACACACAGGATATGGGAGAGGCCGTACAAAACCCTTCTTTGGTCACTTGTCAAGATATACAATGCTTGTGTCATCACTATCTTTGAAATGTTGTTTTTCATCACAGTTTTGCCTGATGTCAGTAGCATTGTACTTTATAGAAGCTAAACCCCATGTATTAGCGTTTTTCCAATCAGCTACGATAAATTTTTCTTGTACAGTACAAGGTATGTGTTAAAAACTTGTATGTGAGTGAAGGGATGTTTCTGAATTATGTTATATCAGCAAGATTAATTACAGATAAAATGTTGTGTATTTTATGATAAAACACAAAAACATTTCAAGATGCATCCAGATTATTAAGTAACACTGTAACAGTGTATGTATACCAAAGTCTGGGTTTCTACGGAATGTTCTTATCAAAACCTAATTAGCTTGCATTTGTTCATCTTTTATATGTGAAAACATTTTATTGGCAACATTCTGTAATGTATAACCATTAACCATCAGAGGGGAGTGAAAGGGGTGGGGTAAGGGATATATAAGGAGGAAAGGGTGGGGTAAGGGATTGGTGAGGGGGAAAGGGGTGGGGTAAAGGTATGATGAGTAGGACAGGGATGGGGTTAGGGATTGGTGAGTAGGACAGGGGTAGGGTAAGGATTGGAGAGTAGGACAGGGGAGGAGTAAGGATTGGTGAGTAGGACAGGGGTGGAGTAAGGGATTGGTGAGTAGGACAGGGGTGGGGTAAGGGATTGGTGAGTAGGACAGGGGTGGGGTAAGGGATTGGTGAGGGGGAAAGGGGTGGGGTAAGGGATTGGTGAGTAGGACAGGGGTGGGGTAAGGATTGGAGAGTAGGCGAGGGGTGGGGTAAGGGATTGGTGAGGGGGAAAGGGGTGGGGTAAGGGATTGGTGAGTAGGACAGGGGTGGGGTAAGGGATTGGTGAGTAGGACAGGGGTGGGGTAAGGATTGGTGAGTAGGACAGGGGTGGGGTAAGGGATATATAAGGAGGATAGGGTGGGGTAAGGGATTGGTGAGGGGGAAAGGGGTGGGGTAAAGGTATGATGAGTAGGACAGGGGTGGAGTAAGGGATTGGTGAGTAGGACAGGGGTAGGGTAAGGATTGGAGAGTAGGACAGGGGTGGGGTAAGGGATTGGTGAGTAGGACAGGGGTGGAGTAAGGGATTGGTGAGTAGGACAGGGGTGGAGTAAGGGATTGGTGAGTAGGACAGGGGTGGGGTAAGGGATTGGTGAGTAGGACTGGGGTGGGGTAAGGATTGGTGAGTAGGCGAGGGGTGGGGTAAGGGATTGGTGGGTAGGATAGGGGTGGGGTAAGGGATTGGTGTGTAGGACAGGGGTAGGGTAAGGGATTGGTGAGTAGGACAGGGATGGGGTAAGGGATTGGTGAGTAGGACAGGGGTAGGGTAAGGATTGGAGAGTAGGCGAGGGGTGGGGTAAGGGATTGGTGATTAGGACAGGGGTGGGGTAAGGGATTGGTGAGTAGGACAGGGATGGAGAAAGGGATTGGTGTGTAGGACAGGGGTAGGGTAAGGGATTGGTGAGTAGGACAGGGATGGGGTAAGGGATTGGTGGGTAGGATAGGGGTGGGGTAAGGGATTGGTGAGTAGGACAGGGGGTGGGGTAAGGATTGGAGAGTAGGCAAGGGGTGGGGGTAAGGGATTGGTGTGTAGGACAGGGGTGGAGTAAGGATTGGTGAGTAGGACAGGGGTGGGGTAAGGGATTGGCGAGTAGGACAGGGGTGGGGTAAAGAATTGGTGAGTAGGACAGGGTTGGGGTAAGGATTGGTGAGGGGGAAAGGGGTGGGGTAAAGGTATGATGAGTAGGACAGGGGTGGGGTAAGGGATCGGTGTGTAGGACAGGGTTGGGGTAAGGATTGGTGATTAGGACAGGGGTGGGGTAAGGGATTGGTGTGTAGGACAGGGGTGGAGTAAGGATCGGTGAGTAGGACAGGGGTAGGGTAAGGATTGGTGAGTAGGACAGGGGTGGGGTAAGGATATAGTGAGTAGGACAGGGGTGGGGTAAGGGATTGGTGAGTAGGACAGAGGTGGGGCTAGGGATTGGTGAGTAGGACAGGGGTGGGGTAAGGGATTGGTGAGTAGGACAGGGGTGGAAGCAGGGAAGGGTTTGGGGAAGGGATATGGGTTAGGGTGGATATTGAAGTCAGAACAGCAGTTTTGTTGATGGTATTAATGAGGATAGGACAGGGATTTGTATTGATGAGGATAGGACAGGGATTAGTATTGATGAAGGATGAGATTGGTTTGATATTGATGAGAGCAGGAGAGGGCAAAGGTGGGGATGAGGGTGATGAGGACAGGACAGAGGTGCTTTAGGGGCGGGTATTGCTTGAGGGTAGGGCAGGATGGGTTTGTGTTGATGTGGCCAGGGCAAGGGTGAGCATGGTGAGTTATGACAGTAAGGCAAGGGTAAGATTGGATATTGATGGGAACAGGACAGGGCTGGTTGTTGTGATTGTTGAGAACTAGCAGCAGGGCTCTAAACTCTGTGTATAAAGCCAGGAGAGGATAGATACACAGTATGTACATGTTAATATGTTGTGGTGATACTGGATAAACAATTAGTGGAGATCAGGAGAGTTTTGGGAGGGGGTATGAGATATGGGAGGGGGTAATGGAAGGTATAGTAAGGGAAAGGGGAAGTTGGGTAAGGGGAGGGAGTAAGGGGAGGGAGTAAGGGGAGGGGGAGGGAGGAGTGGGGTGTAGGGGGGGGGAGGGAGTGGGTAAGGGGAGGGAGTAAGGGGAGGGGAGAGTGGGTAAGGGGAGGGAGTAGGGGGAGGGGGGGGTAAGGGGAAGGGAGGGGAGGGGGTAAGGGGAGGGGAAGGAGTAAGGGGGGAGAGGGGGAAGGGGAGGGGAGAGTGGGTAAGGGGAGGGGAGAGTGGGGAGGTGGGGGGTAGGGGAGGGGAGGGTAGGGGGAGGGAGTAAGGGGAGGGGAGAGTGGGTAAGGGGAGGGAGTAAGGGGAGGGGAGTGGGGTAAGGGGGAGGGAGAGAGGGGGGGAGTAAGGGGAGGGGAGAGTGGGTAAGGGGAGGGGAGTAAGGGGATAGGGGAGAGTGAGTAAGGGGAGGGAGTAAGGGGATAGGGGAGAGTGAGTAAGGGGAGGGAGTAAGGGGATAGGGGAGAGTGGGTAAGGGGAGGGGAGAGTGGGTAAGGGGATAGGGGAGAGTGGGTAGGGGAGGGAGTAGGGGGAGGGGAGAGTGAGTAAGGGGAGGGAGTAAGGGGAGGGGAGAGTGGGTAGGGGAGAGTGAGAGTAAGGGAGGGGAGAGGGGGAGGGGGTAAGGGGAGAGGGGGTAAGGGGAGGGGAGAGGGGTAGAGGGGTAGGGGGGAGTAAGGGGAGGGGAGAGTGGGTAAGGGGAGGGAGAAGGGGAGGGGAGAGTGAGTAAGAGGGGGAGAGTGGGTAAGGGTAAGGGGAGATAGTAAGGGGAGAGTGGGTAAGGGGAGGGAGTAAGGGGAGGGGAGGGGGTAGGGGGAGGGAGAGTCAGGGAGGGGAGGAGATTGGGTAAGGGGAGGGAGTAAGGGGAGGGGAGAGTGGGTAAGGGGAGGGAGTAAGGGGAGGGAGTAAGGGGATTAGGGAGTAAGGGGATAGGGGAGAGTGGGTAAGGGGGGGGGGGGGTAAGGGGAGGGAGTAAGGGGATAGGGGAGAGGGGTAGGGGGGAGGGAGTAAGGGGAGGGGAGAGTGGGTAAGGGGAGGGGAGAGTGGGTAAGGGGAGGGAGTAAGGGGAGGGAGTAAGGGGAGGGGAGAGGGGATAGTGGGTAAGGAGAGTGGGTAAGGGGAGGGAGTAAGGGGAGGGAGTAAGGGGATAGGGGAGAGTGGGTAAGGGGAGGGAGTAAGCAGAAGGGGTATGCAGAGCTGTAAAGGAAGGGTGAATCGGAAGGGGGAGGGGATTGGTATTATTGAGGGCTGTTTCAGTTTCTCTAAAGGCTAAATTAAAGGAGTTGTAGTGAGAAATGGTTAAGGTTACGCAATATGAGAAAGGTAAAATAAAAGATAAGAGAACAAAAGAGGTGTTAGAAAGATGCTAAATGAAAATGGCTTAAGGAAAATGGTGAATGACAGAAAGGAGTGAATGACAGAGTTATGGAATGAGACAAACTAAATTATAGTGAGGGGGAGGGTGGAGGTCAAGGAGGGTGAAGGAGGGGCATTCATGAAAGGGGGAAAAAGTATAGAACATAGAAAAGGAAGATGAATGAGAGAGATATAGGGAATAAATAAGGAGGAAAAGACAGGAACTGAGGGAGAAATAGTGGTAAGATGAATAGAGTGAAAGGGAAGGTATTCAGATGGGGAAAGGGAGAGTAAGAAGTAGGTGTCATTGTGGGAAAGGATAGGAGTGAAGGATGAGTAAGAGGTAGGTGGGAGTAGGGTAATTAATGGATAGGTACCAGGGGTCGTCATTGCTTTAGGGCTAATAATATCATATACACACAGGTCTCCAGGCTCAGTCATATATACAGGCTACATACCCAGTCAGGCTGTAATGTAATGAGGAACACATAAAAACACCATCCTATCTCTCTAGCAGGTGTGAGTGTATGGTTGGTTGACTATTTGCACTTTGACACCAAACAGTTCTTCTTTCCTTCCTCCAAGGAATTTCAGGCTGATATGAAAATCATTGATACCTCTCCAAAGCATGAAGCAATTATAACTGACTACTAGCAGATATGGAAAGCTTATATAACTGAATGTTAGATTATTAATTTAATATATTTTCAAGCACTTTGCATTCAGTTGTTAAATGATCTTTTAGATCTTATTTTTTGTTCCTTGTATTTAATTCATAATTGAGGATTGAGAATGCATATTGATCGGAATGGATATAGACTTATTCTGATGTCGACACACAAAAGATAAATTGGATATCGTATTACCTTGGAGTGGAACTACTTTGTCGCTCAATAAATAACTTGGATATGTGAAACTGTCACACATGAGATAACTTGGAAATGTGAAACTCTCACACATGAGATAACTTGGATATGTGAAACTGTCACACATGAGATAACTTGGATATGTGAAACTGTCACACATGAGATAACTTGGAAATGTGAAACTGTCACACATGAGATAACTTGGAAATGTGAAACTGTCAAACATGAGATAACATGGAAATGTGAAACTGTCACACATAAGATAACTTGGAAATGTGAAACTGTCACACATGAGAAAACTTGGAAATGTGAAACTGTCACACATGAGATAACTTGGATATATGAAAATGTCACACATGAGAAAACTTGGATATGTGAAACTGTCACACATGGGATAATTTGGAAATGTGAAACTGTCACACATGAGATAACTTGGAAATGTGAAACTGTCACACATGAGATAACTTGGAAATGTGAAACTGTCAAACATGAGATAACTTGGAAATGTGAAACTGTCACACATGAGAAAACTTGCAATTGGATATGTGAAACTGTCACACAATAAGTAACTTGGATATCTGGAACTACTTTTTCACACATAAGAGATAAATTGGATATCAGGAATGGATTGTTTTGTCACATAAGTGATAACTTCGATATGGTGATATCTGAAAATGCTCTAAAGGAAATTAGCATGATTTAATTCATTTGCTTAAGAAAAGTTGCATATCTGAAAATTCAAATCAATTCGGGATATTTGACTGTTCTAATGAATATCTGGATATAAGTATACTTGAAATTAGTCAAAGAACCTGAAAATGAAACTGAAACTGTTGTTATAATACTGTAAATAGCCTGGACCCATGATAATGTATTTGAAGCTCCACAGACACAGTGACCGTGATGGGTCTGAATGTCTTCAGTATACATATGTGCCATGTTATCACTAGAAGGAATTTGATTTTTGTGTGGAAACCATCGGAATCCTTTACATATCAGGTTACCAAGGAGACTATCCGATTACCCCAAGCTATATCCTTGACCTCTACAGATACAGCTGACCCCTAATTGCCAAGATTGACCCCTGACCTTTCAAAGAGAGGTTGTAATTAGCTGAAAACATTTTGTAGGTGTGTACATATGTGTTGAGAGAACAGCTATAAAGAAACAAAACCTACATATATAGTCTCCTTGTATTGACTGAAAATGGATGGAACATTCTTTAAATTGTGGACTTTAAACAACTTTCAATGGATTTAATATGGATATATAAGAGGAGGTGTTATATGGGATGAGTGTAAAGCCTACAACACACAGGGTATAATACCACTGTGAATATGATAGATTCATCGTTTATTTTTCAAATTTCAAGCGTATCAGTCTTATTTTGTTTGTTACTCGATCGTTAAAAAATCATTTGATTTTTGTGATCCTTGATTTAAGTTGCGGTGAGATATTGAGTTTATGCACCAATAAGTATGCATAGTTTATATTATAATTTAGAGAATGAAAATTCCAAGGAAATATCTGGTCTGTTCATTAAACAAAAAGATACATTTCTTATTCATCTAAGAAAAATTCTTTTTGAAAACAAAAAATTGAATTGAAAGAAATTTTTGAAGTACATGCATTTTGTTTTGATGGTCTTCTAAAATGAACAATACTGTTATTATGTAAGTAGGTGAAAATCTGAAATACCCGTTAATCAACTTACTGGAGTTGTTTAATGAAAGAAAGTAATTTGAAAGATTGTGGATAGATGTAGTGATTTGTTTCACATATAACATCACAAAATACCAGCTCATGATGCAGATCAAAGCAGGTAAAAGATCATAAAACATCTGTATAGAGTACTAAATCTAGGAAGTATAATTATTGAGAAAGAGGAAACTGTTGGCCATGTTTGCGTAAATTACAAAGGCATGCCGTAATTGTGCTAGAATGTGTTTACATGTATAGGTGCTCATCCTACGGTTTGAATGAAATCAGCTGCCGATTATTATCAGGTTTGAACATCACGGAAGACTCTTTACAAACACATGAAGGATCCGGATTCAGGTGACCTTTTCAGAGTGCATGTGGGGTAATACTCAACTGTGGAGGGAAGCTAACAGAAGTCTTTGTATTTTTCCTTTGTGGCCTTTTTTCACAGTCCAATGTGGATGTGATGTTTCGGTGGATATATAATGGTATGATGTTCACAACAGAAATAATGCTATTCTGTTTTATTTCGCACAAAATCAAAAATACAGGATAACAACGATTACGTGGACTTTATACAGATGAGGTGAAAATAACTTCCTCAGATTAAGGCAAGAAGGATATTACTGACCTTTTCAGTAAAAATATCAGAATGAAAATGAAGAGAATTTTGTTTTGATGATACATATTAAAATAAACTGTGTCCCTCTCAAAACCATTTTTCTAAAATGAATGGTGGTAAAAATAAGAGAAATCCTGGATATAGATTTTTAAAACAATAATTGGAAATTAATCACAGATAAAATGGATGTAAAAAACATATTCCATAGACCATCAACATATTGAAATGAATTAGCATGTGTGGTCAGAGGAGTGACCAATGTGTAATAGGTAACAGGACATCGGGGATTTAACAACAGCTGGCCAATTAAGTTTACAGTTACATCATACAAACTTTTTATTCACAAGAGGGATAGCTCGTGATATGTACATCTACTTCCCTGAGGGAAGATGACAAACTCTCGTGTGACTGTATGTGGTGATGATGAGAAGGCAAGTTTATATAAAACTAGGAACGGTAGTCTTATCCTTCTTTTTAACACTCACTGGACAGTAAAGACTGTTAATTAAAACTTTCCTTAAATTGTGTTCATATTCTACCAGTCATCCTACTGCAAAGGTAAATTTCCTCGTAAGGGGAAATAACTTCCTCAACAGAAAGGACACAATGTTTGATTATCAAGGGAGACAACACAACATGTAACAATGCTGTAGTGTATCCCTTTCCTGAAAGGGACAGTTAACTGCAACATGAAGAAATACTCAACTCTACAAAAGTGACATGGAAATAATGTCTCACAAGGATCATATAATAGTGTAGTAAAAATGGATATGAAAACCTTTCACCAAAGGAGTTTTGTCGGTAAAGATTTAAAGGGAGATAACTTGTCTACAACTTAGATATTATCCTGAAAGTCAATACCAGAAGAAGATCATGGAAAAAAGTAGATTGATAAAAATGAACACTACAGAGAGGAAATGTGCAGTGCTAGCAACACAGGTGATTCAAACCTTACCATTCAAACAGCATTATAGCTGTGTAGAGGAGAAAACAGAATACTCTGGTCAATTTTGTCAAGAGAAACATTCAACAGAATTTAAAGATGAAGATGTGATGTCAAAATGTCCCACAGCCACATGGAAATACAGGTACAAACAAAAAAGATGTCAGCCGAGTTATGAATTGTCACGTATAAGTAAGATCCCATGCTTCTGTGGAAATACCAGTGGATCAGAACCTTACAAGTATAATTTGAGTCATTCAGCGCAGTTTGGAGTACAGTTCAGAGTGATAAAGATAGTGAGATTAAAAAGATTTTCGGATATTGTCAAGTGTTGGTTTGGAAATGTTTCAACTGAATCAGGAAATATTACTTTAAAGGGAGCTAATTCAAAGGGAGATAACCAGCCTTCAGCAAGGGAATATAGTTTTATTACTGATCCGTGAAAGGATTGAATACCCGGGATTCAGTGTTGATATAGTGCTGCATCGCCTGGTGGGAGTAAGTTAATATATTTATTTAAACACACATCATTAACATATATTATATGGACAAGTCAACTAACTCTGGCTACACATCTGATTAACCTGAGCTTGGTGACCCTATAGTCCACCTTTACATCTGTTATACACTATGGACAGAAAATGTGAATTATAATTGTCTTAATTGAAAACTTAAAAATTTGATTGTGTCACTAATTTTCAGAGAGAGTTCAGCAAACACTCAGCTTTATGGTGGGTTGTTGTTTCTGTAGTGTATGTACATGAGAAGGTGAAGCTGTCCTGTTATGGCTGTATAAGTGACCACCTCACCAGAAAGGTGGCAGTGGCTATTTACTTATATTCCTTAGCCAGTGATAACATAGGTATTTATGGTCTGTGAGTGCCACACGGTATGGACTATAGTGTCCCTACCTCGTATGCTGTTCAGTATGCTGTTCATCGTCCATATTTAACTTTTTGAAACAACTACTAGAGTTCCAATCTTATGTTGTAATGTATCTATGAAATCCTGATCTTTTTTCTTCTCATTCTTAGAAATCAAGCCTGCATGTGTAACAGACTCAGAGTGCCTGATTAATTAAATGTCTGTCTCCCTAGGGCCCTCTGACTTACTAGTCTTACGCTCTGTCTCCCTAGGGCCCTCTGACTTACTAGTCTTACGCTCTGTCTCCCTAGGGCCCTCTGACTTACTAGTCTTACGCTCTGTCTCCCTAGGGCCCTCTGACTTACTAGTCTTACACTCTAGCTGTCATCCTAGGGCCCTCTGACTTACTAGTCTTACACTCTAGCTGTCTCCCTAGGGCCCTCTGACTTACTAGTCTTACGCTCTAGCTGTCTCCCTAGGGCCCTCTGACTTACTAGTCTTACGCTCTATCTGTCTCCCTAGGGCCCTCTGACTTACTAGACTTACGCTCTAGCTGTCTCCCTAGGGCCCTCTGACTTACTAGACTTACACTCTAGCTGTCTCCCTAGGGCCCTCTGACTTACTAGACTTACGCTCTAGCTGTCTCCCTAGGGCCCTCTGACTTACTAGTCTTACACTCTAGCTGTCTCCCTAGGGCCCTCTGACTTACTAGTCTTACACTCTAGCTGTCTCCCTAGGGCCCTCTGACTTACTAGTCTTACGATCTGTCTCCCTAGGGCCCTCTGACTTACTAGTCTTACGATCTGTCTCCCTAGGGCCCTCTGACTTACTAGTCTTACGATCTGTCTCCCTAGGGCCCTCTGACTTACTAGTCTTACGATCTGTCTCCCTAGGGCCCTCTGACTTACTAGTCTTACGCTCTAGCTGAGAGGTATAATGCAGCTAGTGATTTAGCCATTAGTAACACATGAGTCTAGATACCTGTGATAAAGATAGAAGGAATGGCTGCATTATGGTAGAGTTGGCCAGCTATAGATCTGGATTTTCGCTCCTGTGTAATGTATCAGCCTAGCTAAGAATAATTGGTCAGTGTTTTTATATCTGGATGCACCAGTCAAATGCTTAATCAATTTATTTCTAAATTAACTTAAATTTTACACATCTTCATTAATATTGAATGAAATATCATAATGTTATAATACGATTTTGGGGTTTCGTTGAGTTATTTGCTGAATATTTACATGTTTTGGGGTTTTGTTGAGTTATTTGCTGAATATTTACATGTTTTTGGGTTTTATTGAGTTATTTGCTGAACATTTACATGTTTTAGGGTTTCATTGAGTTATTTGCTGAATATTTACATGTTTTAGGGTTTCATTGAGTTATTTGCTGAATATTTACATGTTTTTGGGTTTTATTGAGTTATTTGTTTCTTGTTTATCATGATGGATTTTGACTGGGCTCTGCAGGGCTGATACATATGTAATTTCCAGCTGTTCAGAATTCTATGGAAGCTAACCAGACCTTACATAAGGCAGATTAAGTAGGTGATGTGTTTGTATAAGGGTGCTGTAAAATGACAGCTATCTTTGGTCAGGGTGGCTGATGGTCAACATATATCTGGACTCTACAAACAGACCAGCACTTCATAACACTGTTTATAATCCTAGTTATGTGATCTTGTTTTGGTTACATGATAAAATGTCTGCTTACAAAGAAAAACATTAACCATTCTTAATAAAGATATTAGAAATCCTGTGGCTGTTAAGGTCATAGCCTCAGTGGTTAATTGTTCAAATATCTGAAATGAATTTAAATTTCAGTCAGAATAAATTTATTACATTAAATTTTACTTTAAACTAGACCTTTTATATGACTATATGTATTCAAATTCAATGGTCATGGAGAACACATTGGAATCTTTATAAGATCTTCCTTTGATTCTGAATTTGCTGTTTTCGTGGCAATGGAGTTATGCAAATTAACATAAACACTCTTTTTATGATAAAAAATTTCTTGACTGAGTTTGTAAACAAATTTGCGTGTCACGATGACGTACATAATAAGGTTAGTCGTCGCTAAGGAACTTGTAAGTCCTACTCGTACATCCCTGATAAATAGGTTCCGACAGGGACGTCACCAGTAATACAAGGTTCTGTTCTCCGATGGGACACAAGCGACAGATCCATCAATGTCTTTTGGAGAGCTCCATCAATAATTCCAATAATACCACTCCTCCCCTGTCATAAGACCTCGCTCACACAAATTGACACACTTTTTATTCAATATTGCTACCGTATTTTTCATGAAGAATAATGTCAATATTTGATGATAACAGTTTTCATACATCTGTGACTTTTCTGAAGAGTTATCTCCCTTAAAGAATTCAGGTAAATATCATATAATGGAAGAATCTTATAGATATTAAACTCAAGTGTTTTACCAAGACAAAAGTATTATTATTTTCAAATTCTCCAAAGATATTTACTGGTGCTATCTAATAACAAAGTTTACACTTGTCCCATGAACCTTTATTTTGTGTCCCCTGCAAAATGCAGGCAAAATAGGTATCACTATGTCGGCGGCGGTGTCGGCGGCGGCTTCCACACAGAGGTTTCCATGGGAAAAATCAAATTCCCTTGAGACAATCAAAGTCAATCGTCATGGAACCCTTCCTTACCAAAAGTGACATGTCTGAAGTTCAAAGATCAAGGTCAAAGTTACTAAAAAAAGAAAATTTATTTCCCTGCGATAACATAAGTTCCCTTTGGCAGATTAAACTCCATCTTCATGTAGATCTTCCTTACCAAGCATGCTCGCTTGGAATTGTTTCTCAGATCTGAAGGTTGAATGTCAAGGTCACAGTTACTAAAAATAGAAAATTTGTTTCTGTGCAAAAGCTCAAGTTCCCTAAGGCTGATCAAACTCAAATATCATGCAGATCTTCCTTACTACACAATGCTCGCTTGGCATTGCTTTTCAGGTTCGAAGGTCAAGGTCACTGCTACTAAAGATAGAAAATTCATTTCCTTTTGATAACTCAAGTTCCCTTGGCTCCATGAAACTCTATTTTTATGAAGTTTTTCCTTACCACAAGTGCTTGCGTGGGATTGTTTTTTTAACTGGTCCAAAGGTCAAAGATCAAGGTCGCTGTTACTTTTAATAGAAAATCTGTTTCTGTGCAATAACTCTTCTAATTACCCAGTTTTCTGCACAGGCAACACATCCACTTCGCTGGAATTCTTGTTTTAGAATAAGGTATACTGGTCTTCATTATAAAGTGTTAAACTATAGTCACTTACTTCACAGTTACACTCATACGATTTTTAGTCTTTAAAACAATTCGTAATTAGACTCTGTTCCCAAGAGAGATTCAAAGGAATTTTTTTTCTATAAAAAAGGATAAAAGTAATGAAAAATAAAAATAGCAATAGATACAAATAATAAAAATTCCATTATTACATCATGATAGGTAAAAAAAGTGAATTATGCATTTTCATTCACTGTAAGAAAACATTAATAACACACTATAGATAATAATAAGAAACTTTTGTTCTATTGTCTACTTCCTGAGGCTGTAGCATTATAATCGTGTAGAGAAAGCAGATTTGTGTGTCTCCTAGGACACCATACTTCAGTTGATCCTAAGATGTACTGTTTATCAGACTGAAGTGTTTTACCTTGGTAGGTAAACTAAAAGTTCTCTCTCGTCTATCAAATAGCAACCTCGCATAGGTTTGTTTACTTTTCGGTGATAACGAAACAAAGCTTATCTGGAGCTAACTCATGGCCAATTACGGTAATGTCTGTGTTAACAGTATATTGTCCAATGATTTCACCTGACTAACTACGGTAACTGCTGTGTTAATAGTATTGTCCAATGATTTCATGTGAGGTTATATGGCTCAGAAAAACAAACTCAAAGGGACAGAGAGGCAGGTCTGTTGGTTCGCATGTGACTGTCTCACCGAGAATTTCACATACCTGACAGAAATGGATCGCTCAGATCAATATCACACCGGACAGGTCGAGGATATCTTCTACCTTAACAACAAGTAGTTGAAGTTGTTTTCACTTCTTGTTTATTCCAGTCGGAGGATGTATTGACAACTTAAGGTGCAGATTTGCCTAAAGAAAATGTTGATTCTTCAACACCTGAGATTTAAGTTCTGATTTAAAGTTCTCGGCCAGGAGTTAAATCTGGGATGGCCATACTCAATGATATTTTTTAGTACTATGTAGATTTAACTGGGAATGGACAAAGGATTTTCATTTGGATGTATATTAAATGTACACTCATGAAAATTTCCCTGAACTGGATTGTGAAAGATTTTCTGTGATTATCTTTTAAACCACTTTTTATGCTGAAGATTGTGACAGAAAAAGGGTTAAAAATGACCTGAACATGAACTAATGGTTGTTAAATGAAAAATTGCCTAAACATTGCCTGTAACACTCAAGTTGCAGTTGTTAATTTCATTTGATGCTTGATGAATTAGGCCTTTAAAACAATAATATAAGCTGGAAGGCTACCAGACAAGTTTGTGAGATTCAAACATTTATAATAAAATAAACATTCACTTGAAAAGATGAAGGAAATGGTTCAGGCATGTTATTACATGGGTTAAAGCATTTATGACATTATTTATTGGAGCATTTCTGTGAATTGGATCTATAAAGTGGTCATGAAAATGTTTGAATCTCTTAAGGAGTTTGCATTGTGCACAAATTATGATTCTGTAAGTGGTTGTAAACCAAAGTAAAGTGTTCTCTCCTTAATTGTGGACATTGTTTCTGAGGGTTTGTATGGCCATATGGCCGAGTGACTTGAAGTACTTCTGCAGCGGAAGAATCCAGAAGTAAAGTGTAACAACCTGTATGGATTATAGCAGTTCACCTGATAACTATAGTCCGTAACACAAGTGGGTAAGATTTATACAGATTTCTGTGCCAACAATCGGAACTGTGGGTGAAAGATTTTACAGATTAATTGGATTTTTGTTACAATTTAAAAAAAAAAAGGATTAATGAAATTATATGCTGTGCTGATATATAAAGGAAAAATAGTCTAAATGTTTGAGGTATGAAATAATTAGTACCATCAGTGAAGAGTTTTAGAGTAAAACAATATATTCATCTGAAGACCAATGAATGTTACTGACCATACAAAGTGGACGTGTTAAATCACTTTGAATCATAATTGTGTAGAATTTCACTGGGAAATTATATATGCTTCATGGAAATGAATAGATGAAATTGTTTTATTGGCTAACAATGCGTGGATTATTTGTGAGGGATGTAGACTTCAGGAGAGGTATGGAAGCCCAGTCTGTACAGCTTTTCTAGATTATATAGATCAAAGAGCAACACAGGACCAAGAGAGCATTATGAGAAGCCTTCACACAAAAAACTAAAAGTGAACGTCCAGTGGAACATACTATTACGGAAAATGTGAGGAACTTGAACAGGTTGTTACATACAGCATGTGTAAACCTGTAAGTCAGAAGATGGATTGTTTCTGATGAAGAACAATGTTTCTTGTATAAACATCAGACTGCTTTATTACATGGATGTAGGTACTGTATAAAGAAGCTGATGAACGATGGACTTTGTTTGTGCCAAGTAACATACTCCTGCCTCTCCTCACAATTGTGCCAGCATCATCTCTATAGATCCTACATCATAAGGAGGGATATGGATCCTTGTCACGGTTATAAGGTGTCTATTTACAAAGGTACAGCTGTGATACTAAACCAGTTGGGACATATCTGTCATGACAATTATTTCTCAAAGTGAAGAGGAGCCTTAAGTAAAATTGTATCCTAACTGAATTATCCCACCATTTCACCTCAACTTCAAAGTGAAATCAATAAATTTCCATGGCAGCTGGACTTACTTCCGCCCATATGCTTCCTCGACAACTCACTTAAGTATGAATTAATTAAGTGTCAAAAGTCAAAAGAGTGTTCGAACATGAAGATTATTATTGTGTGTGGATGACAGACATAGCCTTTCTTATTATGGAGATACATCATATGTAGGCACTTTAATATGCTATCAATTTATTCATATATTTTATAGTTATAAAGAAGTTGATATTGACTGTGAGTTTCTATTGAAAACAATTATGTTATTGATTGAAATTGGTATCTTCAATACAGCATTTGACCAGAATTTTGTGGATTCTTATAAGGAATTCTGGAACTGACAACATTTTAATATATCAGTTTGGTCCAGAATTAATAGAAAAGTTATTTGGAACTTGTGGACAAGTCATGGGAGTGTTGAGGTCCAGTCCTGCTTATATAGGATCAATCTAGTGAGTAATATACTGGAACTGTAACCGCAAAAAACAATGAATATATCATCTCTATTTACATGGATATAAGGTTTCAAAGTAATTCCCTTGGCTAGGGATCATTTAAATACAGGGACAAGCTAATAATGTGCTGTTAACACAGTGTGTCCGTCTTCACTGGAAATTTAAAGGTTTACCTAACAGGCCAAAAGATAATCACTACCAGAGCTGTAATGGAGATTTCACAGGTAAATATCAACGGAATTGATATACTGTTGTGAAATTTTGATATACACAGAGAAACGGACAGACAACTTTATCACCAAGACAATTTATTTCTGCCATCCACTGTTACCCGGATGCTGCTTTATAGATATTTGTGAACTTTGGCCTTCAACAACAATTTATACTGTTTAATTTGGGTGAGATTCTTTTTGGATTTTAAGCAATATGATTTGATTGTGTACTGATCATGAGTTGACAATGGAAGCAATTCGACAAGGGAATATACAGTAAGAGTGATCATGACAGGATATTATCAAATTACCACCACAAATTATAGACCTCCAGTGTAGTTAGTGTTAAAAAACATGATTTGAATATTGTAAGTTCATGTAGATATTGTCAGATAAAGTGTTGGATCATCCTTGTTCGTGTTGGATTACGGAGAGGTTTTACCGTTAGAGTGATGCATACCAATGAGACAGTGAGGATTTTAAGGTTCTACAGCTTTGGACACAAGGGATACACACCCGATGTCCAGCGTAATGGTCACTAATGGCGAGATGTACATGTTCTAGTAGTACTGGCACTTTTGACGATGGTCAGTTGGATGATGCAGTACTGGTCAGTATAAACACAGACCAATTGGTCAAACCTGACAAGTGTCCTTGTAGCACCAGCAGTATGGTCAAGGAGGATATCCCAAAGGTTAGTTCGTATTGGTACTCATTACGTTACCGGATAAAACCCAAACATCCAAACCAGGCCAAATAGGCAATCTGTATAAAAACCTGTCGATAAAGAGCGCCTTATCTAGCCTGTATATAAAGGTCTTCTTGAATAACATGTATATAACGACCACCTTGAATAACCTGTATATAACGACCACCTTGAATAACCTGTATATAAAGGTCACCTTGAATAACCTGTATATAAAGGCCACCTTGTAAAACCTGTCTGTGAAGACCACCTATTATGAACATCTAATGGCCAACTTATAAAACCTGTCTATAAAGGCTGCCTTGTTTAACCTGTCTATAAACAACACCACCTTGTATTACCTGTCTATACAGGCCACCTTATTTAACCTGTCTATAAAAACCAAATTATAAAAAGGCTATAAACTCTGACATTTTTTTCAGTTGTCAATGCAGCACATTAATGTATACAGATCTTTGTATGAAGACCATCTGATTATTAAAGACACTTTTCTCTGCTCCTTATATTAATATTTTGAAATACATTTCTTGTTTTAATTGACATGTACATACCTACATTTCTATAGATGTGTATACAACAGTGTATGAAATAAATATATTTTCCCTTTCTTTAAATATTGACATGAAAGGTCAATAGCTCAATCATAAAATATCCAGATGTATATATACACTGTAGATCCTTTAGTTGTATTACAGTATTAAGGGGGTGATATATGGGCTCTTCCCACCTCATCATAAGTCAATTAATATATAACATTGCCCGGAATTTGACATCAGATTCATTGTTTATTTCTTCTTATTTTTGTGTACATTGATAAACCATTATCATGCAACAATCCAAGGATGTGCATGTAGTTTCAGGCAAGTGGTCAATCATATACATATGTAAGTTATAGACAGGTGGTAGTTATAGACAGGTGTTAGTTATATACAGGTGGTAGTTATAGACAGGTGGTAGTTATAGACAGGTAATAGTTAAAGACATATGTAAGTTATAGACAGGTGGTAGTTATAGACAGGTGTTAGTTATATACAGGTGGTAGTTATAGACAGGTAATAGTTAAAGACGTGTGCTAGTTATAGACAGGTGGTAGTTATAGACAAGTGGTAGTTATAGACAGGTGGTAGTTATAGACAGGTGGTAGTTATAGACAGGTAATAGTTAAAGACATGTGTTAGTTATAGACAGGGGGTAGTTATAGACAGGTGGTAGTTATAGACAGTTAATAGTTAAAGACAGCTGTTAGTTATAGACTGGTGATAAGGGGCCGCGGTGGCCAAGTGGTTAAGGTTTCCCGACACTTTTACACTAGCCCTCCACCTCTGGGTTGCTGGGGCAGTTGCCAGGTACTGACCGTAGGCCGGTGGTTTTTCTCCGGGTACTCCAGCTTTCCTCCACCTCCAAAACCTGGCACGTCCTTAAATGACCCTGGCTGTTAATAGGACGTTAAACAAAAACAAACCAAACCAAAAAGACAGGTGATAGTTATAGACAGGCGATAGTTATAGACAGGTGGTTGTTATAGACAGTTGATAATTATAGACAGGTGGTAGATATAGACAGGTGTTAGATATAGACAGGTGATAGTTATAGACAGGTGGTAGATATAGACAGGTGGTTGTTATAGACAGGTGCATTTTATTAAGTTATAGACAGGTGATATTTAAAAAATAGTAGTAGTAAAAAATTATAGACAGTATATTTTTATAGGTTGTCTGACAATAGTTCTTTATATAATATGTGTGTGCCAGTGTTTCAGACACTAGAAACACTTATGTAACAAACTACAGTTATAAATAGTAGGTTAGACTTTTACAAAACTGATAACTCCTTATGGACCACCACTACAGCCACTTGTGATGTTGGGTGGTGCCACTATATTTAAAACGATTTTGTCACCTCAGGCTAAGCACTCTTGTGCACTTTGTCATTTACACTTACAGTAGAAAAGGTATGACCTATCTAGAGGTCAAGGTCACAGGAAGTTAGGCGACTGATCAGGTTGATTCATTTGAAGTCAAGATCTGATCTTGTTTTTTTTTTTATATTAGCCTTAAGAGTGAACCATAGTATATGCATCACAGGGGTCATTTAGGAAAACAAATTGTGTTTTTTAGTAATGTGATTACATATCAGAGTGAAAAGTATTGAAAAGAAGAGAAATGTATAATTTGGCTTCAGAAACTCACTGAAGATAAATAGGTAATTAATTCAGAGTTAAAACGACTCAGAAACTTGCAAATTTAATGGTCATATAATATTTATTAATGGCATTTTCATGTGTGCACAGATTGCCATTAAAAAAGTACAAACAAGTTTTCATGGGATGTTTTGATTGGTTCATGGTACCTTAATAAGTTTTGAATGGTAATACAATGGTATTTTAATGATTGTGGCATCCGTAACTGTCTCTACATTAAAGTTGGGATCTTAATGCCTCTCTATGTTTTTGTATATAGATATAAAACTTAATCAAGCTAAACTTCATAATTTTTTATGAAATTATCTTTATATTATTCCCTTCAAATCTGCTCAGTTACGTCAACAATTCACAAGTAAAGTATGTAATATCTAAAAAAAGAACTTGAATCCACTCTGCATGCCAAGATACATCACCGAATGATAAACAGAAAAGCATGGATTTGTTTATCCAATGCCGAGAAGTTTCACTGCCAATTCATGGTGGCTAATTTCACATTTAACCTACAATTTGTATCTTAGATTTTTGTTTTAAGTCGTAGATGAAGTTGGGATTTTACCCATTCCTTTCCTTTGCCTTCATGGCAGCAACCAGTCGGTCTGATTGACTTTGGGCTTCTAGTGCGTGGCTTTGGTTACAAGTCTGCCATTCTTACAAACAATTAAACCATGCCAGTTTGCGCATGTGTGCACGACATATTTTCTGCGTCTCATTTACATATAGAGCGGAACACCGCATTAGAGGTTCACGTAATCAGTGGTTAAATTCCTTCTGTCATGTGAGATTTGTATCCCCTAAAGGATATGAAAAGTATCCGGATACAACAGGATATAAGTAAGGTTTGCGGTTTATGTTGATGTTTAAATGTAGCTTTGATACCCGCTACCCATAAACCTTGTAGTCTTAGCAAGGGGCCGTGTATCAGGAGTAGTCTGCCCTCAGCACAATACCGAGCGTAAACAAAACCCCCTGGGATCAATGCAGCGGTCTCAAAAAGGGCAAGATTTGAAGTGAAACAAGTAGTTTTTGTAATTAAAATTTATATTTGTATCAACATCTAGGTTAACTTGAATTGTGGAATCGAAAATATCATAAAATAAACCTTTTTTTATTTTTTAAATAAATAACCAAAATCCATAATTTTTCATGGTTGAGTGCGGCGTACACTCTCTGAAAAATGTCAATCGACAATTACTGAAGTTTTAGGGTCTGGGTCCGGGTCCGGTTACGGCATAGACGAAATCATGGGGACCATTTACTTTATATAGAACCATGAAGATATGTGTCAGTAACCACAACAGTTGAATTTGAAGTGAAGTTATTATGTAGTAGTGATCACCATGAGGTAAATGTCAATCAAACACAGACTTTTATCATCTATTTCGGTAATCAAGTAATGATCTGTCTGGTTTATATATAGTTATCTTTATTATTTGATTTGATCAATTGTTTTGCCTTTGAATTTAACAAACAATAAAATAATGATGTTTTAGATTTTAGACATTTATTTTCAGATTGAATCTTATTTTTAAAATCTGATTATAAATTGATAATTGATCGACAAGGTCAACTTCTGATTATCCCGATTAATTGATATTGAAAATCTCATTCGATTCCCATCACTATGGATTTATAATCAACTGATATTCCAAATTATAGATTAAACTACTGGTGATTTTTGGAATTGGAATCAATATATCTGATAATTTTATATTATAAATCTTGGGCCTGAGCATTTTTTGTTTTGTTTACAATAATACTCAGTAAAGCAGCAGAGAGAAATTATATGCCCAGATTCTACTCTGAAAAAACTGTTATAGCATTGCCATGCAGTCCTGTACCTCTGGTATATATATGTCAACTAGGTTGTTACAATGATTGCATTTTTAAGTAAATAATTCAGAAAAGCTGAGAAATATAGAAAAAAATAATCTAGAGAATCGCTCTGTTATCATGCCTTTTTAGCTCACCTGGTCCGAAGGACCAAGGTGAGCTTATGCCATACCGTGGCGTCCGTCGTCCGTTCGTCGTCCGTCGTCTGTCGTCCGTCCGTCCGTCAACAATTGACTTCTTCTTCATAACCACTGATCAGAATTTGACCAAATTTGGTCAGAAGCATCCCTATGGGTAGGGGACTCAAAATTGTACAAATGATGGGGCTGACCCCCCAGGGGCCTGAGGGGCGGGGCCAAAAGGGGTCAATTTGGCTACATTGATATAAACGACTTCTTCTCTCAAACTGAGCAATGGATATTGCTCCTATTTGTCTGGAAGTATCACTATGGGGTGGGGATTCAAAATTGTACAAATGGTGGTGCTGACCCCCAGGGGCCTGAGGGGCGGGGCCTGAGGGGCGGGGCCAAAAGGGGTCAATTTGGCTATATTGGTATAAACGACTTCTTCTCTGAAACCGAGCAAAGGATATTGCTCCTATTTGTCTGGAAGCATCACTATGGAGTGGGGACTCAAAATTGTACAAATGGTGGTGCTGACCCCCTAGGGGCCAGAGGGGCGAGGCAAAAATGGGTCAATATAGCTATATTGATATTAACGACTTCTTCTCTGGAACCGAGCAATGGATATCACTCATATTTGCCTGGTAGCATCACTTTGGGGTGGGGATTCAAAATTGTACAAATGATGGGACTGACCCCCGAGGGGCCTGAGGGGCGGGGCCAAAATGGGTCAATATAGCTATATTGATGATACCGACTTCTTCTCTGAAACCGAGCAATGGATATCGCTCATATTTGCCTGGTAGCATAACTTTGGGGTGGGGATTCAAAATTGTACAAATGATGGGGCTGACCCCCAGGGGCCGGAAGGGCGGGGCCAAATGTGGTGATTTGGGCTATATTTATAAAAACAACTTCTTCTCTGAAACCGAACAAACGATATTGCTCATATTTGCCTGGTAGCAACACTATGGGGTGGGGATTCAAAATTGTACAAATGATGGGGCTGACCCCCAGGGGCCGGAAGGGCAGGGCCAAATGTGGTCATTTGGGCTATATTTATAAAAACAACTTCTTCTCTGAAACCGAACAAACGATATTGCTCATATTTGCCTGGTAGCAACACTATGGGGTGGGGATTCAAAATTGTACAAATGATGGGACTGACCCCCGAGGGGCCTTAGGGACGGGGCCAAAATGGGTCAATTATTATAATTAATAGCTATATTGATGATACCGACTTCTTCTCTGAAACCGAGCAATGGATATCGCTCATATTTGCCTGGTAGCATAACTTTGGGGTGGGGATTCAAAATTGTACAAATGATGGGGCTGACCCCCAGGGGCCGGAAGGGCGGGGCCAAATGTGGTGATTTGGGCTATATTTATTAAAACAACTTCTTCTCTGAAACAGAACAAACGATATTGCTCATATTTGCCTGGTAGCAACACTATGGGGTGGGGATTCAAAATTGTACAAATGATGGGGCTGACCCCCAGGGGCCGGAAGGGCAGGGCCAAATGTGGTCATTTGGGCTATATTTATAAAAACAACTTCTTCTCTGAAACCGAACAAACGATATTGCTCATATTTGCCTGGTAGCAACACTATGGGGTGGGGATTCAAAATTGTACAAATGATGGGACTGACCCCCGAGGGGCCTGAGGGGCGGGGCCAAAATGGGTCAATATAGCTATATTGATGATACCGACTTCTTCTCTGAAACCGAGCAATGGATATTGCTCATATTTGCCTGGTAGCAACACTATGAGGTGGGGATTCAAAATTGTACAAATGGTGTGGCTGACCCCCGGGGGGCCTGAGGGGCGGGGCCAAGAGGGGTCAATTTGGCTAAATTGATATGAACAACTTCTCATCTGAAACTAAGCAATATATATTGCTCAATTTTGACTGTGAGAATCCCTTTGGGGTAGGGTTTCAAAATTGTACAAATGGTGGGGTCTACCTCCCTGGGGGCTGTGGGGCGGGACCAAAAGGGGTCAATTCGGCTAAATTGATATAAACAACTTCTTCTCTGAAACTAAGCAATGGATATCACTCATATTTGCCTGGTAGTAACCCCCTAGAGTAGGGATTCAAAATTGTACAAATGACAGGACTGACCCCCAAGGGGCCTGAGGGGCAGCGTCAAAAGGGGTCAATTTGGCTGTATTGATATAAGCGACTTCTTCTCTGAAACTGAGCAAAGGATATTGCTCCTATTTGCCTGGAAGCAATCACTATGGGGTGGGGATTCAAAGTTGTACAAATGGTGGTTCTGACCCCCTAGGGGCCTGAGAGGCGAGGCAAAAATGGGTCAATATAGCTATATTGATATTAACGACTTCTTCTCTGAAACTAAGCAATGGATATAACTCATATTTGCCTGGTAGCAACCCCCTAGGGTAGGGATTCAAAATTGTACAAATGACAGGGCTGACCCCAGGGGACCTAAGAGGCGGGGCCAAAAGGGGTTATTTTGGCAAAATTGATATAAACAACTTTTTCTCTGAAAATAAGCAATGGATATCTTTAATATGTGACTAGTAGCATTCACTTTGGTTAAGGATTCAAAATTGTACAAATGATGGGGCCGACCCCCTGGAGGCTGAGGGGCTGGGTCAAAAGGGGTCAATTTGGCTAAATTGATATGAACAACTTCTCTGAAACAGCTCATATTTGACTATTAGCATCCTATTGGGGTAGGGATTCAAAATTGTGTAAAGGAAGGAGCTGACCCCCAGGGGGCAGAGGGCAGGGTCAAAAGGGGCCAATTGGTCTAAACAAGATCTTCTCTGAAACGAAGCAATGGATATCACTCACATTTGTGTGGTAGCATCCCTATGGGGTCGCGCCAAAAGTCAATTTCATTTCATGGATTAATGTACCTTTTGGCATTTTTAGTATTAAGATAAAACCAATGTACATGTACCCATATAAAATGCTTATGATATATATTGACATAGCAATACCAGCGACAAATATAGTTAAGCATCATTCTTGTTTCATATCTCATGAAACCAGGTGAGCGATACAGGCCCTCTGGGCCTCTTGTTTTATTGATTCAATTGATATGTAATCAGTCAAACTTTCAATTTTGTGAAAAAGATTGGACAAATTTAAAAAGTAAATTTACCAGGAAGTGATTCTAAATTAAACATGAGAGAAATCCTACCTCAAACAAATGTCAATACTTTCTTTCCAAAGTTTCCATATAGCTTAGTACTGACATTTATATAATTAAATCTTCAAAGAGAGCTTGGAATCAATCACAAGTTGGTTCTGGTTTACACCTGAATAATTTGTACCTGAGTTGAGGAGGAGATAAAGACATTACTGCCAGTCAGATGGAGAAACTTTAGATCCTGCACTCTGTATCACATGTACCACCTTTCTTTACCTAATACCCTTAACTTGTAGTGTTAAATCTGCCTGGTGTGAATCCATGTAGGAGTCATGTTACCATCCTCACTCGAATGGATATTTGATGACACTGTTCTCCTCGTGTCAATAACTTTGAGCTTTTTATCTCTTTTAAACATTCTCCGAGCTTCGATTGGATTTCTACAGACCCTCAGTAATGATAAAGACATTGATGTCATTGACACATTATTCACACTTACTTGTGTCTGAGACAACTTTTATAAAAAGTTGATTTAAATGCTGTGATGTTGAATTAGAATTGATCGGATCCTTGTGAACATTGTTGGTGCACTCAGAGATGATGAATTGAATGGTAACTATATAAAGCCAGGTGTCAATCGGTATACCTCAGAGATGATGAATTAAATGGTAACTATATAAAGCCAGGTGTCAATCGGTATACTGTTGAACAATAAAGGTTTGTATAGTGATGTATCAAAGTGAGAAAATATAAACAGCTTATTAGTTTAATAAACATATTCATGTTAGAAAAATATACCTAGATATCTAGATATAATAATATTTTTTATATTTTTTCATTTGTTTGTGTAGCTGCAGCAGCTGGTCGTCGGTGGCGACATTCCGTGTTCGAAGGAGGAGGCCGCCACCCTAGCTAGTATACAGTTACATATAGAGGAGGCCTGGCCTGAACACAACCTACCAAATCACTCCCATGCTAAACCCCCAGACCTCACCTTCCTTCACGGGGGCAAACTCATCGACCACAAACTATGGGCCAAATCCACTGACCCACAGGAAAATCTTCGTAAGCGAAAGGAGTTGATACGAAACAATCGTGCTGGACGTATAACAAGTTCTCGTCGTAAAGGTCGTTTAGTCCGTCAGCTGTCTTGTGTCAGTAGTAAAGACCTTGATATCGGCAGTGAAGTGGATCTCACCAAATTTCTTCCACCAGATTTTAACTCTTCAAAGAAGATTCGCTGTATCATTCAAGTAAGGTTTTCTCTCTCTGTTTATAAGGTCACCTGATATGAAGTCTCAGATGACCGATTCTAATCGCCTTTTGTTGTGCATCCTTCATTGTACTGCCGAAACAAATTGAAATTTTGACATTTTCTCAATATCTTATAGTCACGTGGTCATGATATTGGGCCAGCTGTAGTATGCTTGGATAGAGGGGAATTTTAGTTTGATCACCAAATTAATGACCTTGACCTACTTTCAAGATCCTCAGGAGTGAATGTTTAGACAACTTTTTCTCAATAACCAAGAGCCCTGGCATGGTCATGAAACTGGGCCAATAGCATGCTGGAATGTATGGCTACCAAATTTGTGCAAATAAATGTCCTTGACCAGATACCTCAAAGTTACCAAGCACCAAATGTGTAAAAAAAATCTTTAGAAAAATCTCTTCTAAATAACCAAAAGGCCTATGGTGAACATGGTATCCAGACAGTAGCATATGCATGGATAATTAAGAGACTAATAAGTTTGTTTAATTGAATGACCTTGACCTACAATGCATCTTCAAGGTTACAAGGGCGAGATATGGTAATTCTTAATTTAAAAACAAAAAAATGTCAATAGTCAGTTTGCATTTGAGAACTGACTGTTAAAGCTGTTACAGGCCTATTGTAAATATTGCAGTTGTCATGTTGAGATAAGATGTCAAATTAATCAAATATCTTAAGGTGTGTTAGCTATATATGTATTTTGTTGTCAAAGTTGTTTTGATTTTCAGGTTAAATCTTGACAGTCATCTTTTGCAACAGTCAAATTCAGCTGGGCTCCATTTGATTGTTTAAATCAGAAATGACTGTTTATGTCACCTGAGACTTGGTCTCAGTTAACCAATTGTGATTGCCTTTTGTCCCACGGCAGCCAGCATGTGTTGTAAACATTTTACATTTGGACTTCATTCATTACCAAGAAGCCTAGGATCATGATGTTGCACAAGTTGCATGCTGAGATGATGGGCTACAAAGTTTGTTCAAATCAATGACCTTGACCTACTTTCAAGGTCACAGGGGTCAAATTAGTTAAACTCTTTAAATGACTTCTTCTCAATAACAAAAAAGCCCAAGGCCATGACATTGAGACAGTAGCAAGCTAGGATGAAGGGTAACAAAGTTTGCTTAAATCAAAGACCTGGACCTGCTTTCATGGTCACAGTGCTGAGATGTGTTTTATTTTGGCTTAAAAACATCATCTATCAGTGTACACATCAGAACTCAAAGGACTGTTAAAGCCCCTGGGTCTATTGTATTTATTCAAAGACAAGAGTAAAAAACGATGATGCCCCATTAACCATTGTTGTCAAATTTAAATATCAAAATGTAGCCCGAGGTAATTTACACCTGCGCAAGCCCATGAGGAACATCACCTAAAGTAACAAAAATGTCGCGATTTTTTTCACGCACTTTCTCCCTCATTTTGGATGTGGAATGAGGGAGATCTCCCTCATTGGAGGTTTCAGAGGTTGACATGTATGGATGCTCATTATAATGATTAGTTTTTTAGACTCCAACAAGATTAGAATTAGATGGGCAACACATCAGCCATTCTGTTGATGTATCCGCACTATAGTGTAATCTTTGTTAGACTTATAATATAGATCACTTTCAACATTTCATGAATAAATGTGACAACCCTTTTTTGAAACATATAGATACCCTAAGCATGCAATCAGTAAAATTATCATATCTTACAATTCTAAATGTGTTAGTGTATAAACATTTTTTAATTTTCTTATCTCAGGAAAAGCAGAAGCAGCTATGGCATACTCCGTACTATGACAGCGAGATTAAACTCAAAGCAACAATACATCAAAATCTGTAAGAATCTGCCATCATTTGGTTGTAAACTGTACCAGGTGAAGGAACTGCTGAGAGGGAACACCCAGAAAAAGGTAAAGTCTGACAACATGTAGAAATGCTGCAATTACATCAGTCAACAACATGTACATAAAATAATTAAAGGTATTCAGAGACTTATAAAACCAATATTACTGAAGTTTAGGATTTATCCCTTGTTTTTCTTAGAGAAGTTGACAGCTCAGACTTGAGTGATTCTATTATTTCTAGAATGACACACATTTTACACCACTTCTTCATGACATGTTGCTGACGTCAGTTTAGACAGACATCAAAAATATGAATGTAACCGAATTCAACAGAGCACACTGACCCCATTGCTGTGTCAAGTTACCCTGAGTGAGGTGATAACCAATTAATAGGTGAAGGCACTATTAGGTCCTCTAAATTAACACTTAAACTTATTATAGGACAGACAGTTTCATAGCAGAGAGATACCTCTACATGCTACCCAGAACACTAACTAGAGGCTGTGTTTGACAGAACCCAGCAATAGGCGAAGTCATGTAGGTGGTAAACCTGTAACTAACACCAACAGAACACTAACTAGAGGCAGTTTGACAGAACCCAGCAATAGCGGAGTCATGTAGGCGGTAAACCTGTAACTTACGCCAACAGAACACTAACTAGAGGCAGTTTGACAGAACCTAACAATAGGCGGAGTCATGTAGGTGGTAAACCTGTAACTAACACCAACAGAACACTAACTAGAGGCTGTGTTTGACAGAACCCAGCAATAGGCGGAGTCATGTAGGCGGTAAACATGTAACTAACACCAACAGAACACTAACTAGAGGCAGTTTGACAAAACCCAGCAATAGGCGGAGTCATGTAGGCAGTAAACATGTAACTAACGCCAACAGAACACTAACTAGAGGCTGTGTTTGACAGAAGCCAGCAATAGGCGGAATCATGTAGGCGGTAAACCTGTAACTAACACCAACAGAACACTAACTAGAGGCTAGCTGTGTTTGACAGAACCTAACAATAGGCGGAGTCATGTAGGCGGTAAACCTGTAACTAACGCCAACAGAACACTAACTAGAGGCAGTTTGACAGAACCTAACAATAGGCGGAGTCATGTAGGCGGTAAACATGTAACTAATGACGACAGAACACTAACTAGAGGCAGTGTTTGACAGAACCCAGCAATAGGCGGAGTCATGTAGATGGTAAACCTGTAACTAACGCCAACAGAACACTAACTAGAGGCTGTGTTTGACAGAACCCAGCAATAGGCGGAGTCATGTAGGCGGTAAACCTGTAACTAACACCAACAGAACACTAACTAGAGGCTAGCTGTGTTTGACAGAACCTAACAATAGGCGGAGTCATGTAGGTGGTAAACATGTAACTAATGACGACAGAACACTAACTAGAGGCTGTGTTTGACAGAACCCAGCAATAGGCGGAGTCATGTAGGTGGTAAACCTGTAACTAACACCAACAGAACACTAACTAGAGGCAGTTTGACAGAACCCAGCAATAGGCGGAGTCATGTAGGCGGTAAACCTGTAACTAACACCAACAGAACACTGACTATAGCCGGTGACACGAAACCTAGTAATAGGTGGAGTCATGTAGGCGGTAAACATGTAACTAACACCAACAGAACACTGACTAGAGGCAGTTTGACAGAACCCAGCAATAGGCGGAGTCATGTAGGTGGTAAACCTGTAACTAACACCAACAGAACACTAACTAGAGGCAGTTTGACAGAACCCAGCAATAGGCGGAGTCATGTAGGCGGTAAACCTGTAACTAACACCAACAGAACACTAACTAGAGGCAGTTTGACAGAACCTAACAATAGGTGGAGTCATGTAGGCAGTAAACATGTAACTAACACCAACAGAACACTAACTAGAGGCAGTTTGACAGAACCTAACAATAGGCGGAGTCATGTAGGTGGTAAACATGTAACTAACACCAACAGAACACTGACTATAGCCGGTGACACGAAACCTAGAAATAGGCGGAGTCATGTAGGCGGTAAACATGTAACTAACACAGTCAGAGCACCGACTACAGTCGATGACACGAAAACCTTACAATAGGCGGAGTCATGTAGGCAGTAAACCTGTAACTAATGACGACAGAACACTGACTGTAGTCGATGACAAGAAAACCTAACAATATAGGCAGAGTCATAAAGACAGTAAACGTGTTACAAACTCAGTCAGAACACCGACTATATACGATGACACGAAAACCTTACAATAGGCAGAGTCATAAAGACAGTAAACGTGTTACTAACGACGATAGAACATTGACTAGAAGCAGTCAGACGAAGCCTAGCAAATTGACAGGGTCATGTAAGTAGTCAACAAAAATTAATGTCAGCAGAACACTGACTTTAGTCGGTAAGAAAAATCTAGCTATAGTTGAAGTGATGTAGGCGGTAATCCATCAACTAAACAACTAAGGTGTGTTTTAGTGTTATTTACAATTTCTCAGTAAGTAGGAATCTGTCATACAATACCAACTGTTTTTTTTTTTTTTTTTTTTTAGTCTGATTGACTTTAATATTTTCAAAAGTTAAAAAGCAAGTAAGGTTTATCTAGGAACTCCAGTTATTTGTATGAAAACAAGGAAAGCAGACAAATGAATTCAGAATTTGTAGTATGAAGGCTGAAGAGTATAAGTTTTAGTAAATGTGACCCATGAATGTAACATAGAACCCCAATGGATTTCCTTTAATCAATACACATCCTGATAGGAATGATAGAATGGATACAGATAGATGCACGAATTTAGAAGAAGAAAGAAGAAAAACAAATCATAAAGAATGAATTATTTGTTATTAACCAACAGGCTGTTCGCCTCCTGGGAATTGCCACTGACAAAATTGTTTTGTTGGACAACAAGACCAAACTCCTACTGAAGACTCAGAGTATACGAGACCTTGAGGAGTGGAACACAGGAAGTGGGAAATATCACGATGGCCTCGTACTGGAGTTTCGTGGTACCAAACCATGGCACCTCTCCATGGCAACACTCGATAACCTCAAGTCTGTTACCGCAGTGTTATGGGATGCCTTGGACATGGATGGGCGATTTCTCAACAATGGAACTCTCCGAAGGGATAGTTTTGAGTTTGGTATGAAGCATTTATTCCTATTTTTTTCCTAAAGAGATGTATTATTTACCTAGCTATCAAATCATTAATCAATAATGACATCAATTGATTGTAGTTTTTAGGCATGATGTTCAAAGGCCGACACCACAGTCAAAAAGGTTGTAGGGTCAAATCTCTGATATGTTCTGAAATTATTTTATGAAATAGTCTTGTAAAACAAAAATATTTTTCCACACAGATTTTCATAGAAAACCACCATTATTGCGGCCAGCTTTGGAGGGAGGAAGCAAATACTCCGAGGAACTAGAAAACCTACAGAGACTGTTACACTTTCCAGAAGAGGTTGCGATATTGCTGACCGATATGGAGCACACATTGTTTAATGAGATACCTCCGTCCCACTACATACGACAAGTGACCACTGACCTGTCCAGGGGGTCAACAGTCTACAGGAAGCTGTCCAGCGTGGAGGATCTCATACAGAGATTTAATGAGGTAAATTTCAGTCTTTTTACTTCTTATCTTCTGACGTTCAATTTTTCTTACTTTTTATCTTCTGACATTCAATTTTTATTACTTTTGTTCTTCTGACGTTCAATTTTTCTTACTTTCTCCTCAGCCATTGTCATTTTATGGTCTAATAAATCATTAGGAACATCATTCAGCAACTGAATATTCATTTTTTATCCCCATCCAAGGAAGGTTGCATTGGTTGGGGTCATTTACAAAAGGTGTTTTGTTTGTCCATCTCAGGATATTTCAACAGCTTCAAATTGTTCATGTCTTAGATAACTTCACAAAACATTCTACACAACCAAGTGTCTAGTGGTGCTTTTTGCCATGAAGCAGTTTTCAGTTTTCATATTTTTCATGGTAACCATGGAAAACAAATGGTCAAAATCACTGATTTTAGTGTGTACGGAGCAATATTTCCAAATGAAAATAACTTCACAGAACTTTTTGCATGCATCAATCAAGTGGTAAAATAGTGTATTTTGCTATAGGACAGATTTTTCATGATTGCCCTAGAAACAAATTGTTGAAATCACTGATTAAAGTATTTCCAGAGCATATCAATCTCCAAGACTCTTTCAAATAATTCAAGGAATGTCAATTTTGTCCACTGAGTGATAAATCTATATCAGTTGTTAATTTTAAGCTCACCTGGCTGGGCCAGAGAGTAATATTTTAACATTTGGCTTAATTCAGGTCAGTTCCTGGGTAACTCAGCTGATCATCACCCAGCCTACACACGAGGATCGTAAGGCCATACTGTCGTGTATCCTCCGACTAGCCTTTTACTGTTGGTGCCTCGGAAACTTTAACACCACGATGGAGATAGTTGCTGGACTCAAGTAAGTTTCATTTTACACTAATAATGTTCCTTAGTACATTATAGCAATGTTCCCAAGAGCTACAACAGTGTTACTCACTACAATATATCACAATGTACACTGTAATACAATGTTCTCCAGTACGTTGTAACACAATGTTCTCCAGTACACTGTAACACAATGTTCTCCAGTACACTGTAACACAATGTTCCCCAGTACACTGTAACACAATGTTCCCCAGTACAATGTAACACAATGTTCCCCAGTACAATATAACACAATGTTCCCCAGTACACTATAACACAATGTTCTCCAGTACAATATAACACAATGTTGTCCAGTACACTATAACACAATGTTCTCCAGTACACTATAAAACAATGTTCTCCAGTACACTGTAACACAATGTTCTCCACTACACTGTAACACAATGTTCTCCAGTACACTGTAACACAATGTTCCCCAGTACACTGTAATACAATGTTCCCCAGTACACTATAACACAATGTTCTCCAGTACACTGTAACACAATGTTCCCCAGTACACTGTAACACAATGTTCTCCAGTACACTATAACACAATGTTCTCCAGTACACTGTAACACAATGTTCTCCAGTACACTGTAACACAATGTTCCCCAGTACAATATAACACAATGTTCCCCAGTACAATATAACACAATGTTCCCCAGTACACTATAACACAATGTTCTCCAGTACACTATAACACAATGTTCTCCAGTACACTATAACACAATGTTCTCCAGTACACTGTAACACAATGTTCCCCAGTACACTGTAACACAATGTTCCCCAGTACAATGTAACACAATGTTCCCCAGTACAATATAACACAATGTTCCCCAGTACACTATAACACAATGTTCTCCAGTACAATATAACACAATGCTGTCCAGTACACTATAACACAATGTTCTCCAGTACACTATAACACAATGTTCTCCAGTACACTGTAACACAATGTTCTCCACTACACTGTAACACAATGTTCTCCAGTACACTGTAACACAATGTTCCCCAGTACACTGTAATACAATGTTCCCCAGTACACTATAACACAATGTTCTCCAGTACACTGTAAGACAATGTTCCCCAGTACACTGTAACACAATGTTCTCCAGTACACTATAACACAATGTTCTCCAGTACACTGTAACACAATGTTCTCCAGTACACTGTAACACAATGTTCCCCAGTACAATATAACACAATGTTCCCCAGTACAATATAACACAATGTTCCCCAGTACACTATAACACAATGTTCTCCAGTACACTATAACACAATGTTCTCCAGTACACTATAACACAATGTTCTCCAGTACACTGTAACACAATGTTCCCCAGTACACTATAACACAATGTTCTCCAGTACACTATAACACAATGTTCTCCAGTACACTGTAACACAATGTTCTTCACTACACTGTAACACAATGTTCTCCAGTATTATATAACACAATGTTCTCCAGTACAATATAACACAATGTTCTCCAGTACACTGTAACACAATGTTCCCCAGTACAATATAACACAATGTTCTCCAGTACACTGTAATACAATGTTCTCCAGTACACTGTAACACAATGTTCTCCAGTACACTGTAACACAATGTTCCCAGTACACTGTAACACAATGTTCTCCAGTACACTATAACACAATGTTCCCCAGTACACTGTAACTCAATGTTCCCCAGTACATCGTAACACAATGTTCTCCAGTACACTGTAACACAATGTTTTCCAGTACAATATAACACAATGTTCCCCATTACACTATAACACAATGTTCTCCAGTACAATATAACACAATGTTCCCCAGTACACCGTAACACAATGTTCTCCAGTACACTGTAACACAATGTTCCCCAGTACACTGTAACACAGTGTTCTCCAGTACAATATAACACAATGTTCTCCAGTACACTGTAACACAATGTTCTCCAGTACACTGTAATACAATGTTCTCCAGTACACTGTAATACAATGTTCTCCAGTACACTGTAACACAATGTTCCCCAGTACAATATAACACAATGTTCTCCAGTACACTGTAATACAATGTTCTCCAGTACACTGTAACACAATGTTCTCCAGTACACTGTAATACAATGTTCCCCAGTACAATATAACACAATGTTCCCCCATACACTGTAATACAATGTTCTCCATTACACTGTAACACACTGTTCTCCATTACACTGTAACACAATGTTCTCCAGTACACTGTAAGACAATGTTCCCCAGTACAATGTAACACAATGTTCCCCAGTACACTGTAACACAATGTTCCCCAGAACACTGTAACACAATGTTCCCCAGTACAATATAACACAATGTTCTCCAGTACAATATAACACAATGTTCTCCAATACACTGTAATACAATGTTCTCCATTACACTGTAACACAATGTTCTCCAGTACACTGTAACACAATGTTCCCCAGTACACTGTAACACAATGTTCTCCAGTACACTGTAACACAATGTTCCCCAGTACAATGTAACAAAATGTTCCCCAGTACACTGTAACACAATGTTCCCCAGAACACTGTAACACAATGTTCCCCAGTACAATATAACACAATGTTCTCCAGTACAATATAACACAATGTTCCCCCATACACTGTAATACAATGTTCTCCATTACACTGTAACACACTGTTCTCCATTACACTGTAACACAATGTTCTCCAGTACACTGTAACACAATGTTCCCCAGTACAATGTAACACAATGTTCCCCAGTACACTGTAACACAATGTTCCCCAGAACACTGTAACACAATGTTCCCCAGTACAATATAACACAATGTTCTCCAGTACAATATAACACAATGTTCTCCAATACACTGTAATACAATGTTCTCCATTACACTGTAACACAATGTTCTCCAGTACACTGTAACACAATGTTCCCCAGTACACTGTAACACAATGTTCTCCAGTACACTGTAACACAATGTTCCCCAGTACAATGTAACAAAATGTTCCCCAGTACACTGTAACACAATGTTCCCCAGAACACTGTAACACAATGTTCCCCAGTACAATATAACACAATGTTCTCCAGTACAATATAACACAATGTTCTCCAATACACTGTAATACAATGTTCTCCATTACACTGTAACACAATGTTCTCCAGTACACTGTAACACAATGTTCCCCAGTACACTGTAACACAATGTTCTCCAGTACACTGTAACACAATGTTCCCCAGTACAATATAACACAATGTTCTCCAGTACAATATAACACAATGTTCTCCAATACACTGTAATACAATGTTCTCCATTACACTGTAACACAATGTTCTCCAGTACACTGTAACACAATGTTCCCCAGTACACTGTAACACAATGTTCTCCAGTACACTGTAACACAATGTTCCCCAGTACAATGTAACAAAATGTTCCCCAGTACACTGTAACACAATGTTCCCCAGAACACTGTAACACAATGTTCCCCAGTACAATATAACACAATGTTCTCCCATACACTGTAATACAATGTTCTCCATTACACTGTAACACACTGTTCTCCATTACACTGTAACACAATGTTCTCCAGTACACTGTAACACAATGTTCCCCAGTACAATGTAACACAATGTTCCCCAGTACACTGTAACACAATGTTCCCCAGAACACTGTAACACAATGTTCCCCAGTACAATATAACACAATGTTCTCCAGTACAATATAACACAATGTTCTCCAATACACTGTAATACAATGTTCTCCATTACACTGTAACACAATGTTCTCCAGTACACTGTAACACAATGTTCCCCAGTACACTGTAACACAATGTTCTCCAGTACACTGTAACACAATGTTCCCCAGTACAATGTAACAAAATGTTCCCCAGTACACTGTAACACAATGTTCCCCAGAACACTGTAACACAATGTTCCCCAGTACAATATAACACAATGTTCTCCAGTACAATATAACACAATGTTCTCCAATACACTGTAATACAATGTTCTCCATTACACTGTAACACAATGTTCTCCAGTACACTGTAACACAATGTTCTCCAGTACACTGTAATACAATGTTCTCCAGTACACTGTAATACAATGTTCTCCAGTACAATATAACACAATGTTCCCCAGTACACTGTAACACAATGTTCCCCAGTACACTGTAATACAATGTTCTCCAGTACACTATAACACAATGTTCTCCAGTACAATATAACACAATGTTCTCCAGTACAATATAACACAATGTTCTCCAGTACACTATAACACAATGTTCCCCAGTACACTGTACATATCATATTGTAACACAATGTTCTCCAGTACACTGTAACACAATGTTCCCCAGTACACTGTAATACAATGTTCTCCAGTACACTATAACACAATGTTCTCCAGTACACTGTAACACAATGTTCTCCAGTACAATATAACACAATGTTCTCCAATACACTGTAATATAATGTTCTCCAGTACAATATAACACAATGTTCTCCAGTACAATATAACACAATGTTCCCCAGTACACTGTAACACAATGCTCTCCAGTACACTATAACACAATGTTCTCCAGTACACTGTAACACAATGTTCCCCAGTACACTGTAACACAATGTTCCCCAGTACACTGTAACACAATGTTCCCCCGTACACTATAACACAATGTCCTCCTGGACCAGTACACTGTAACACAATGTTCCCCAGAACACTGTAACACAATGTTCCCCAGTACAATATAACACAATGTTCTCCAGTACAATATAACACAATGTTCTCCAATACACTGTAATACAATGTTCTCCATTACACTGTAACACAATGTTCTCCAGTACACTGTAACACAATGTTCTCCAGTACACTGTAATACAATGTTCTCCAGTACACTGTAATACAATGTTCTCCAGTACAATATAACACAATGTTCCCCAGTACACTGTAACACAATGTTCCCCAGTACACTGTAATACAATGTTCTCCAGTACACTATAACACAATGTTCTCTAGTACAATATAACACAATGTTCTCCAGTACACTGTAACACAATGTTCCCCAGTACAATATAACACAATGTTCTCCAGTACACTATAACACAATGTTCACCAGTACACTGTAACACAATGTTCTCCAGTACACTGTAACACAATATTCCCCAGTACACTGTAATACAATGTTCTCCAGTACACTATAACACAATGTTCTCCAGTACACTGTAACACAATGTTCTCCAGTACAATATAACACAATGTTCTCCAATACACTGTAATATAATGTTCTCCAGTACAATATAACACAATGTTCTCCAGTACAATATAACACAATGTTCCCCACTACACTGTAACACAATGCTCTCCAGTACACTATAACACAATGTTCTCCAGTACACTGTAACACAATGTTCCCCAGTACACTGTAACACAATGTTCCCCAGTACACTAATTAACACAATGTCCTCCTGGACCAGTACACTGTAACACAATGTTCTCCAGTACATTGTAATACAATGTTCTCCAGTACACTGTAATACAATGTTCTCCAGTACACTGTAACACAATGTTCCCACTACACTGTAATATAATGTTCCCCAGTACACTGTAAATGTTCCTGGACTCAGTAACAGTAACTACTTCTTTGATTAAATATGGTTTTATCCAGCAAATTAATATCTGTGAGGAAATTGTTGAAATTCTTCTATTCACTTTAAGAAAGCTTAATTCCTTCAATTAAATTTTTTTGACATAATGTGACAGATTGGTAAATTTCTTTTTATAGGTCTGAGAAGCTGAAACCATTTTGGTTGTCCCTGTGTGATGAAGATTTATCTACCCTTCATATGCTCTCCAATTTCCTGTTGTCTCGTGAGCTGACCCAGGAGTATCGAGAAGCAGTTGGGCGTGGCCTTGACATTCCAACTTGTAAAGTGGTGCCATTTTTTGGTGGATTTCTCCGAGAGCTTCGTGCACTTTTTATCAATGTTCCAAGTATCATTGTTCTACCTTCGAAGGAAAACCAGTCTCTGGAGGTACGACATAAACTCCCCCACAGTTTGTTAGTATTGAAGGCAAAATCTATTAGCTGCATCAGTGAAATGAAAATTTGATGTTTTCTTTGCTTGAGTATTCTCCCTTGTTTAATGTACAGACAATGAAGCTACAAAAAACATTTTTTTGACTTGGTATTTTTTTAATTAGCAATCAATTCAAAAATAAAAAAAATCGCACTTATAGAATATAATGCCTATTGTACAATACGAGGAATATAAACGACAATAACACTGCAGACTATTAAGTCAGGTTTCTGGTGTCTGTCAGAGTGATGACTTTGATGTCATCACTGATCTCAGTCTGACAGATGTAAGTAGGTAGGGAAGTGAATGGTTAGATGTTTTCAATGACTTCCTGTTATGTGAGTTTTCTTTAAGTACGTGTCTGGACCGACATTTGTTTGCGTTGTTGTTCATAAACATTAATTCAATAACAATTCAATTGTAATTAAATTTTAAAATGAGGCAATATATTTTCATAGCTGTTTTTCTGATAATAACCTTTTTTCATTTATCTTGAAATATCTTTATAACTTGATTAGTTTTGAAAAGTGAAAAATGATATTCAAGTATTCAGAAAATCAATAGTCTAAAACATATCCTGATTATTTGGAGAGGAGACAGAAACACTTGTGAAGGTCAAGGTCACATTTCTATGTTGTTCATATGTTTATTGCGGAGTTAGGATGGATTATTTTTTGTGTACGTGTCGTGTGGGTGAGTCGCATATAAAAACAGCTACAGGTACTGTAATTATAAAATATTCTCAAGATGTCCAAGGGAATAAAACAACAATTAATGAGCTGTTCCTGATGGATATAGCACATTGGTATTATTCCAGTCTAAATATTAATCAAAGTAAGCCTACTTACTTGGAGTCTATGTTATTGATGACATTTAGGTCCCTTAGAATGACAACTGGCAGTATGCTGTTTTATAGTTATATCAATTTGTCAAAATTTACTTTCCTGCGACTTGGAAACATGCTTCACTTGTGTGTAATTTTCTTCCCATAGATGTTATGAAATGGTTCCTGGTACATGGAGGAAATCTCAATTGTATTTCTTGATTTGGTGTTAAAGCCTTTTTTTTAATTTCTAGTTTATCTCAGATTTTAATGGAGAAGATCGTTTCATGACAAGGATCGGTGTCGGAGGCCTTATTAACATGGATAAGCTACAGCAGACTCATACGATCCTCAATGACATCAGTCTCTTCCATCACCATGGCAAGGGCCAGGAAACAGCGCAGCGTGAGGAGGAAGAGGTCAAAAGGTCAGTTTCCTCACACACTATTCCTCCTAACTTATAATGTTCTATATTTGAAAGTAATGTTCTACGATGATCTAAACAATGTGTTTTGTAATAAATTATATAATTTTTGTATAATTGCATTTGTTTCCTATATCAGGAAATCTTACAGTACACTCATTGTATGTCTTAATGGAATGGCTAAAGTATACATCTACAAGAAATAGATTTATTTCAAATGTTCTTAAGTTTACACAGTATATATTCATAATCGTACAATACAATCATTTTCATTGAGACTGAAAAAAGAAGTCTAGAACTCATATCATAATAGTCTTTATAGAAGGCCAATAGAGGTACCACCATATAAGAAACAGATTATTTTAAAAAGTCTTTATAGAAACTTCACCAATTACTCAAAGGTATAGTGATAGAAAATGTCTGTCCACATTTTCTTTTTTTATTACAGTCAGGAAGAGTTTGTTGTTGAGGAAGTTGAGAATGAGGAGAACGACTGCGAGAGTGATTATGACCTTGACCTTGATTCCTACCAACCAGTTCAGCCAATCATGAACGATCATGAAGTAGTTGTCATAACACCCAAACTGGCAGGTCTAAGTCACCACTGGCTTCAGTGTATGCACCATGGAAGCACGGTAATACACATTGAGGATGACAGTTGTCGTACGTACGTGTGCTACCTCAAACTTGAACTGGACAACACTACGTTAACTTGGAGGAAAACCCTCCTGGAGCTCGCTCATGCCTGGAAATACGTCCTACCCAGATTATATGTTGAAGGGAGAATCCGATTCTAGCTCCACTCAAGCGTTAAGTATTCGCTACACAGGCGGAGAAGATGTATACGACACACTGGAAGAAGGCTTTGTAGATCTCAAACTTGTAAAAGAAGTTTCCCATGGAAATGAGGAATCTCTGGATCTGAATTTAGTTGGGAAGCGACACAGTATGGACGATTTGGAGGCCAAAGTGAATAGTATATATATTCTTTATGGTTCCGGACATTTAGAAAACAAGCGGTTATGGTTTGTTGCACCAAAAAACATGTGTAAGATCTGGTTGTTAGGGTTACAGAGGCTTATCAAGGCAGCTCACAAGCTGCGACGTCAAACGGACAAACGGATACAACTTCTAAAGAATCAATATCTACAGTTGTATTACGACAACGAGAAGTGTGTTGGACCAACACCTGCTGAGGCTATCAAGGTAGATCTAACCACACAAATTATCATATATATATTTCTGGTACATTAATAAACATTTATCACATAATCGGCCAGTTATCAAATGAATTTGCCCATGCATGTAATATTTTTGCCTATGTCACTAATGTAATATAGTACATTGGAGCATTTTCATTGGCTGTGCCTATCAGATATTGATTGTGATGTCATTATACGGACAATGACATTATGTCAAGAATTGAAAAAGTGCAGAAAAATGGCTGCCTCCATGTTATTGTTCCCTCATCATTTTGATTTTAAAACTGTCAAAATGTCCGTTTTCTGATAAATGTGATCAAAAGTATCTTAAAATTGTTCTTCATTTGATATGAGATGTTATATGAAACTTATCTTAGAAAATTTCATTTTGCTTGTCAAGACTTAAAGTTCTTAAGTCTCCTTTCATCAAATCTCTTATCAAATGAAATCTCAGTTTAAGATCCTATAGATGTTTTACTGATCATGAATCTGGATGAGAAGGGGGCCAGTGTAATAATGGACCAGATAGAACAATAAAGTGGGCGAAGAATCTGGATGAGAAGGGGGCCAGTGTAATAATGGATCAGATAGAACAATAAAGTGGGCGAAGAATCTTGATGAGAAGGGGGCCAGTGGACCAGATAGAACAATAAAGTGGGCGAAGAATCTGGATGGGAAGGGGGCCAGTGTAATAATGGACCAGATAGAACAATAAAGTGGGCGAAGAATCTTGATGGGAAGGGGGCCAGTGTAATAATGGACTAGATAGAACAATAAAGTGGGCGAAGTATCTGGATGAGAAGGGGGCCAGTGTAATAATGGACTAGATAGAACAATAAAGTGGGTGAAGAATCTGGATGAGAAGGGGGCCAGTGTAATAATGGACCAGATAGAACAATAAAGTGGGCTAATCACACCATTATATAACCTGTGGTTTAATTGTAGGTTGGAAATATAGTCAGCCGTCTTGGATCTGTAATTAAATTCAGGTTGACAGTTTTATTCTTGATACTTACGTAAATGTAATTCATAAGAAAAGAAACTTAATTGCCTTGGTCAATTAATAAAATTGTTTAGAATACATTAAAAAAATGTTAAAATGTACTTTATAAGAGGCTACAATGGTAGCAGATTAAGGCTACACGTATCAAACATGGGAGCTTGTGATTGGCTTTGTAAGGCCAGACAAAACAGGTGATCAGTTTTAGATTTAAGACCTGAGATACCTTACATGACCTAATGAAGTGTTGTACTTTATGGGAAAGAGATACCACACAAACTCTACAGGAATTGATTACAGTCTGGTCACATATCACCATCTAAAAGCTCCAGATCTACACAATTCTGTGGAAAAAAAGAAATATTAAGATAATTCTGAATTACTATATTTTTTAACTTAATTTTTGAAAAATGAAATATTATGCTGTCAAACTTCATCAAACAGCTGTATATAGTGTCTGCCTGTCTATAAAGACCATTTTGAAACAGCCACAAGCATTTTTTATTCAAATGACAATGTATCGCCAACCTTTTGGTCTCAAGATCAGGCCTGAATTGGCAATTTTTTTGTTGGACCATTATTAATTCTTGACATCACATCATTGTCCAAATGATAATGTCACTATTGATTCCTGACTAGCACAGCCTTGGGTACGTACTAATGTGTACCGGGTATTACCGTTACTGGATAATAAGCCAATGCAATGATAAAGTCTGTTTCTTCCTAAAATCAGTAAGGTATTTTTTATATACACATACAACAGTTTTTTTTTACCTATTTACAGGTGTTTGGCGGACGTCGATGGCATGTAGAACGACAACTAATGAGTACACAGGATGTGCCCGCCTCTTTCAAACGTACTGGTAGCTTCGTCACTTCAAAGATATTTAACAAAAAGTCAAATACTGGATTTTCAAATTCCAAGGTATTGTCATTGTGTCAATCTTCCTATGAAACTTTCTGTTTTCTTTCCCCTTTGATTGAGAGGAGGGAGGACACATTGTATAAGTACTGGTTCTCCTTCTTCTAGGTCTTATATTATTTTTTCCCAAGCCACACTTCTAAACAGTTAAAAGATATTTTGACAAAATTTGCAGTATACTTGCATTACTAAATTCAGCACCATTTGTTACCAGTACAGACTGGTGTATCTCTATGGTTACCAGTACAGACTGGTGTATCTCTATGGTTACCAGTACAGACTGATGTATATCTATGGTTACCAGTACAGACTGATGTATATCTATGGTTACCAGTACAGACTGATGTATCTCTATGGTTACCAGTACAGACTGATGTATATCTATGGTTACCAGTACAGACTGATGTATATCTATGGTTACCAGTACAGACCGATGTATCTCTATGGTTACCAGTACAGACCGATGTATCTCTATGGTTACCAGTACAGACTGATGTATCTCTATGGTTACCAGTACAGACTGATGTATCTCTATGGTTACCAGTACAGACTGATGTATATCTATGGTTACCAGTACAGACTGATGTATCTCTATGGTTACCAGTACAGACTGATGTATCTCTATGGTTACCGGTACAGACTGATGTATCTCTATGGTTACCAGTACAGACTGATGTATCTCTATGGTTACCAGTACAGACTGATGTATCTCTATGGTTACCAGTACAGACTGATGTATCTCTATGGTCACCAGTACTGACGTATCTTTATCAGTGCAAAGTACTTGAGAAAATGTATTTGAAAACGAAAATTTACAGATTAATCTGCTCTTCAGTCTAGATTTTTCTATATATATATATATATATATATTACATATTCTAATAATATGTTTTAATTTGAAAAGTAAATCAAATTGACATCATCTTCAGATGCAAAACATTAATATTTATTGTATCCATATACGTATCAGAGTGGTACAGATTTAGTACAGACAAGCCCAAGAAGTGTTGAGATCTGTCATAAGCTTAGAACCAGGTGATAACTTACCTGATGCAGGAATGTTGTATGGTTTTACAGAGAAGGCAGAGCTGTAGTGTTTTATTGAGGGAAGACTGGCTCAGGTGTGTGAGAATCACCAGTCTTTGCCATCAGATCAGTGCTATTTTAAAGTGATCAAAAGTTTCTGTTTGATTTTGATATTAGTTTAAAGCAGAAATGTAAGTTTGCTGTCAGCTGTTCATGGAGTTATAAAGGTAGAAAATGTAAGAAATATTCTTGGAGTTACAGAGGTAGTAAATGAATAGTTTGTCCATTTATCTCTCATGGTAAGTACATGTACATATTATATATAACTGCCAAAGACACTAAGGGTAGAGGGCACTCTAGGTTAGTTGTAGATCTACAGGTTTTATATTTACATTAAGTAGATTGGAATGCTTATTAAAACATATAATTAATGTAGTTTCCAAAGGAGATTACAGAGTTAGTTTACTGAGAGAGTATACTGCTTCCTTGTTTTGCTATTTTTTTAGGTAGAATAAAAACCAAGTTTGGTGCTCCAAGTAATACTTTTGGCATGCATCAGTCTTATTTTGAGAAATTAATTTCTTTTCTTTTGCAGGAGTCGAGTGTTCGAGGATCAGTATCTATAGCCCCCAATATGTCTTCATCAGACTTACAGAAAATGTCATCCCAAAAAGGGCACCGGACGCCAAGTCCACTTCGTAAAAACAAGTTATCAGATCTCAGCAAATCTTCAGTGCCATGTTCAAGTGATCCAAACTTACATCAGAATCAGAGCACTCAAAAGCCAAGTGGAAGTCCAAGCCTTGGTTTCAGACCTAGAAGTATGACGTTTAGTTTTACAAACCGTTATCGATCCAAGCGTCGTCGTATGTCGTTGGGTATGCGTACCAACGACAATAAAATGACACCAATTACAGATTCTTCTCAACTGACATTCCTGGATTTTGTAGATCTGTTTAAATCCTTTAGTCTACGATGTAGACGAGATCTCAAGGACTTGTATGAACAGCTGGCATTGACAATGAAACCAACGCCAGGTAAAGACATTCCGACAGCCCTCAGGACACATGCGTATAATTCCGCCAGTAATGACACATGTAAGTTATTCCTGTCCTCTGTCTGGATCAATTTATCACTGAATTATCATCTGTTTATATTTACACCCAGCTTGATCATAGTGAAACAATCCCTCCACCATTTCTGGTCAATGTAATTTATCAATAAAAAGTTTGTTCTTGTGGATAAATTTTTCCTCTAATATGAATGAAACTAAGTGTAAAAAAAACAAAAGTATTACAAGCAAAAACTTTGTTGATCCAAGGTCATGGTTGCTGTTACTATATATAGACTTCCATTAAAAATGTGTTTAAAGAGTAGATATCTTCCTTTAAATACAAAAAATATTTTCATATACAGACAAACCCTGTTAATTTTTTCTCCCTATAATATGGCTCAAGTTCATGAAAATTCATGAGAAACTAAGTTAGTTGTGCAGTTAATTTATTTGTCTCAGAATTTTTAAGAAGTTTCACAAATAATGGTATCATTTAAATGGAAAATGAGAAGCTTACATTTAACAATCCTGGAGTTATACGTATATGACCTGGGAGTTTCATCAGTAAGAGGTCGAGGCCAGATTGAACAGTTTTAGATGTTAAATTTAATTATCCTACAGTTATAACTATATGACCTGGGAGTTTCATCAGTAAGAGTTAGAGGCCAGATTGAACAGTTTTGGATGTTACATTTCAGGCATAATTACTAGAAACAATGCCTTAGACCTTACAAAAGACAGCCAGCAGCGACGTAAGATCTGTGACGCCATCGCAGTGGCAAGTATCGTGGCTAACTGTGCCGGAGTGGATACCTCACAGAACAGGTGTATCGGTCTGAAGGAGTTCCGCGAATTTCTGGGAGACCACCAGGAGGAATATCTAGATGATGAGGAAATCATAGAGCTCATACAGGTATAGTTAATTTATATATTGTTAGACTCATTTTTAGCCCACCATCATCAATCCATCCGTCCGTCTGTCCCTCAGTCCCTTCGTTAGACCCTCCATAAACAATTCTTCTTATCGCTGTTTCTCAGAAAGTACTAAGGGGGTCTTTCTCAAATTTCATGTGTTAGTTTTCCTTGGTCCCTAGTTGTGCATATTGCATTTTGAAACAGATCGAAAAACAACATGGCCGACACGTGGCCATCTTGGATTTTGATAATTGAAGTTTGTTGTAGCTATTTCTCAGAAAGGGTTGAAGAAATCTTTCTCATATTTCATATGTAAGTTTTCGTTGGTACCTAGTTGTACATATTTAATATTTTGGAACTGATTGGAAAAAAAAAATGCTGACAGGCAGCCATCTAGGATTTTGACAATTGCAGGTTGTTCCTGCTATACCATGTCATATAAAGTTATTAAATGTTTTGAAAGAAGAGTGAAAGAAGGGAAAAGAAGAGAAAAAGATCAGGTTTTCATTTGACTGATATGGATCATTCAATGATGGGCTCTATATATAAGATCCCTCTGAGATCTCCTGTAATTATTGATTAAAAGACTTGACTAAACCTTGCTGGCTGATGATTCTTTTGACGTTATTTGCCTCATATTGATTGGATGTTGAGACTTGTTACTCAGATTTTTGTTTGGTTACTTTTTCAGCGCCACGAGCCAGACAAATTTCTTAGGGAAACCTGTTGCCTGTCATTTGAAGGATTTGCCCGATACCTTATGGATAAGGATAATTATGCTTACCTTCACGAAAAAACCAAACACAATGATGAGGTAGAAAATTAAAGCATTTATTACTCTTTGTTATCTATCCTCTTCGGGTCAGTGAATTTAATGAACAAAAATCCAAATAAATATATACCGAACTTTTCAATATTTGTTAATTTTAATTATTTTACTTTCTATGCCTCTTCCTTTGCATTCATCTATGTTCAGTCTATCATTGCTGCAAATGTGATACAATGTACTTATTAATGATTTTTATTGACTTCATTTTGAAATATACTATTTCCTCGTCGGAATGTGAAGTCAAACTTGTTCCATGCTAAGCTTGTTCAGATATTCCTGATGGTGCCATAGTCATTTTCCTATTTTAAGAGGTGACATTATCCAGGTTGTACCTACACTTGTATGGTGGGTATTGTTGATAGGGCAGAAGATGCTAACCCTTATGGAGCATCTTGTTTTTAAAAATTGTCCTGTTTTTCTTCAAAAGTCTACTTGCAAATATATATTTTCATTAATTTTTGCCCTGGCTTATCAATATTACATAAAGCTAGAATTACAGTTGATTTTTTTATCATATCTGTATTCTCTGTTGTTTTTCCTGCGTAACTTTGTATATAATCTGATCACTACAGGACATGGACCATCCTCTGTCTCACTACTATATAGCATCCTCACACAACACGTACCTCACTGGCCACCAGCTGACAGGGGAGTCCTCAGTTGATCTCTACAGCCAGGTAATTATACATGTACAGGTATACCTTGTTTGTTTATATTTATGCCTATATATATATATTATTTTGTAATAAAACTAATTACATAAGATTTTGTATTGTTCATTTACATATGTTGTGTTGTTGCCAGGTGTTGTTGTGTTGTTGTCAGGTGTTGTTTTGTTTTCACTTGTTAGTTAATTTTGTTGTAAATGTATATTTTGTTTTCATGTGTTGTTGATGGGTTGTGTTTGCTTGTGTTGTTTTCAGAGTGGTTGATGGACTGTGTTGTTTTTTCAAGTGTTGTTGATTGTGTTGTTTATGTAATTTTGTTGCCAAGTGGTGTTGGGATGTGTGTCTATATCTGTTGTTCTCTTTAGGTTTTGTTGATTGGCTGTGTTGCTTATATGTTTTGTTTTCAGGTGTTGTTGATGGGTGTGTTGTTTGTGGGTTTTTCCCATATGTTATGTGTTGTTTATGTCATCTTGTTGCCCTGCATATCAATTTGTTTTCCATAGGTTTCTGTGTTGCTTATATGTTTTGTTTTCAGGTGTTGTTGATGGGTTGTGTTGTTTGTTTGTGTTGTTATCAGGTGTTGGTTATTTATGGGTGTTGTTTTTTCAGACTTTTAGTTTTTAATAAAGCAGAAGCTAATTTACAGAATTTTCATGCTTTAAACAGCAAAGATAAATTAATATTTCTTATGAAAGAAGATAATTTGCAAAAAGATGTCGCCAGGTTATTGTTTGATATGTACCAAAGAAGACAAAACTTTTTATCAATAAGTCTTAGTATTAATTGACACTCAAGATTTTACTGCAGTAGTGTCTCATAAGCCAAATATGGCTGGGTGTTGATGCATTTTAACGTTTTTAATGAAATTATGCTTGTATTTTATGTATATTTTATGTATCAATACGTGACACTTTAATAAACATATCTGAATCTGAATCTGTTTTTTCAGGAGTGGTTGATGGACTAGCTGTGTTGTTTTTTTCAAGTGTTGTTGATTTTGTTGTTTTTGTTATTTTGTTGTATGGTGTTGTTGATGAGGGCTGTGTTGTTTATATCAGAAGTTGTTGATGGGCATTGTTGTTTACATATATAATGTGTCGTTTTGTTTTCAGGTGTTGTTGATGGGCGGCCGTTGTGTAGAGTTAGACTGTTGGGATGGAGATGATGGTATGCCAATTATTTACCATGGCCACACTCTCACAACCAAAATATCTTTCAAGGTGAGTGAGGATCATAAACTCAGTAATTAAGTGGGGAATGGAGGTGAACTGGGATTGAATCATCTGTAATTTGTCACTCTGTCAGTTTGAACATGTCTGGACAACTCTGAATCTTATCGGCTGTTTTTTCTATTAAGAAGTGCATATTGTATTGATTTTTTGTCCTGAGTAGTTTTGGCAGATTTATGCATATTTATTGAAAATTTAGATCAGTTTTTATGAACACAATTGATTTTATAGCACTGTGTCCTTAACAGGGATCATCAGGTGTTAAATGATAACCCTTAATTACTTTGTTGTTTGTTGATGTCATTGATTCTACATACTGTAAACAGGAAAGTTTATAGTTAATTAAATCAATGCTCTTTGTGATTTTTATGATTGTACTCACTACAGGCCATCCTATAAATGACCAAAGCTGTCCTTAGGATGTTATACAATACACGGGGAGGTCATCCTTAAATGACCAAAGCTATTTATAGGATGTTATGCAATACCCAGGGGAGGTCATCCTTAAATGACCGTAGCTATTTATAGGATGTTATACAATACCCAGGGGAGGCCGTCCTTAAATGACCGTAGCTATTTATAGGACGTTATACAATACACGGGGGAGGTCATCCTTAAATGACCATAGCTATTTATAGGATGTTATGCAATACCCAGGGGAGGCCGTCCTAAATGACCGTAGCTATTTATAGGATGAATACACAGGTGAGGCCATCCTTAAATAACTATAGCTATTTATAGGACATTATACAATACACAGGTGAGGCCATCCTTAAATAACTATAGCTATTTATAGGACATTATACAATACACAGGGGAGGCCATCCTAAATGACCGTAGCTGTTTAATAGGACATTATACTATACCCAGGGGTGCCATCCTTAAATGACCATAGCTGTTTAATAGGACATTATACTATACCCAGGGGGGCCATCCTTAAATGACCATAGCTGTTTAATAGGACATTATACTATACCCAGGGGTGCCATCCTTAAATGATATTCAGGGGAGGCTGTTCTTAAATGAACACAGCTGTTTATAGGATAAACACAATACAAAACCATTTATTGCAGTTTCTTTATATTTATAACAAGTATTTTGGATGTGCAATGTATTTTACATAACTATGTTGGAAGATAATGGACAGTGTGATTTTGTTGCTAGGCTGTTGTGGAGGCCATCAACAAGAGTGCCTTTGTGATGTCACCCTACCCAGTGATCATGTCCATAGAGAACCATTGTTCTATCCTCCAGCAGCAGAAGATGTCTCTGATTTTCCAGGTGAGACCTTCTCAGAAAAATCGATGAGTTTATGTTTCTGGGTGTTAAGGTCAAGGTCACTGAATAGAATAATAGGATTCCTCTCCATCTGTCAGATTCCCACCTGAGTTAATTGTGAAAGCAACTCTCTCCATTAAGTTTCTCACTATAATGATTACACCTTTTTTTCAGATGTTCTTTCTGCCCAATTAAAGGGAGTTATGCCCCTTTACATTTGTAAAATCAACACCTTTCACAGATTTACCTGGATTCACTTCAGATTTTGTAGACAGTACCAGAAGGATACTTTTCTAAAGCACATTTTTCAAATTCATAGGATATGCAATTCAAATGTAGGATGGTATAGCTTTTAACTGACAATTCCCATGGAAACAATGATTGCTAATCAAAATATTTTCAAACTTTGGTTTAATGTCCTACAGAGTGTGTTTGGAGAAAAACTGGTGACCACATTCCTTTTTGAGTCGGACTTCTGTGAAGATCCTCAGTTACCATCACCATGCCAGCTCAAATTTAAAATCCTCGTAAAGTACAAGAAGATACGTCACCAGGAAAGCTACACCCTGAAAAAGGTAACTAGGGTAAAATTATAATCTATCAACTTGCATACAGTTGTGTTCCTTTTTTAGTTATTAAAAAGGAGTAAATAAAAAACTGCTAAACGGAAAAAAATTTACCTTTATTTACAATACCCAGGGGAGGTCATCCTTAAATGACTGTAGCTATTTATAGGACATTATACAATACCCAGGGGAGGCCATCCTTAAATGATCATAGCTGTTTAGAGCACATTATAATAAATTGCTGGTTTATGGTTGGTTGTCATGTAAATGATAATAATTTCTATTGTTTCTGTGTCAATAGGTACCCTCCTGTCCCAGAACAAACAGCATGGTCTCAACTGAGAGCACATCTATCTCTATCAATGACTTTGATGATGATGACGATGATGATGAAGATGAAGATGAGATAGGTGATGGTGAGTTACAGACGAGAATGTACATTTATATATAGAGCAGTAGAGCATTCACTCAGGATTACACGTTTATCAACATATTCCAAAATAAAACAGAAATGTGTGTTCTGATTTTAATAGGTCATCTGACCCAAAGGGTCAGGATGACCTATAGTCATCGTGTTTCGTCCGTCGTCGTCCGCCGTGCGCCGTCCGCCGTCCGCCGTGCGCCGTCCGTAAACTTTTTCTTTCAAAACGCTACTCCTCCTTAACGCTTGAGTGGATTACTTCCAAATTTGGTTTGAAGCATCATTGGGGGAGGGCAATCATATTTTATATAAATGAGGCTGGTCTGACCCCTGGGGCCAGAAGGGCGGGGCGCCAAAAAGGGAACTTAGGTGAATATTGCTATAAAATCCTACTCCTCCTTTACCCTTGGGCGGATTACAACTAAATTTGGTGTGAAACATCATTGGGGGAGGGCGGTCATATTTTATATAAATGAAGTTGGTGTGACCCCTGGGGCCTGAGGGGCGGGGCCCCAAAAGGGGAACTTTGATGAAATTTTGCTATAAAATCCTACTCCTCCTTAACCCTTTGGTGGATTTCAACCAGATATTGTGTGAAACATCATTTGGGGAGGGTGATCATATTTTATATAAATGAGGCTGATGTGACCCCTAGGGCCTGAGGGGCGGGGCCCCAAATGGGGAACTTTGATGAAATTTTGCTTTAAAATCCTACTCCTCCTTAACCCTTTAGTGGATTTCAACCAGATATGTTGTGAAACATCATTTGGGGAGGGCGGTCATATATTTTATATAAATGAGGCTAGTGTGACCTCTGGGGCCAGAGGTGCGGGCCCCAAAAGGGCAACTTTGATTAAATTTTGCTTTAAAATACTACTCCTCCAAAACCCAAAAGTAGATTATATAGATGAGGCCCCTCTGACCCCTGGGGCCAGAGGGGCCGGGCCCCAAATAGGGAACTTTGGTGGATATTTGCTATAAAATCCTACTCCTCCTTTACCCTTTGGTGGATTACAACTAAATTTGGTGTGAAACATTATTGGGGGAGGGTGGTCATATTTTATATAAATGAGGCTGGTGTGAGCCCTGGGGCCAGAGTGACGGGCCCAAAAAAGGGAACTTTGATGAAATTTTGCTATAAAATCCTACTCGTCCTTAACCCTTTGGTGGATTTCAACCAGATATTGTGTGAAACATCATTGGGGGAGGGTGGTCATATTTTATATAAATGAGGCTGGTGTGGCCCCTGGGGCCAGAGGGGCGGGCCCCAAAAGGGGAACTTTGATGAAATTTTGCTTTAAAATACTACTCCTCCTAACCCCCATAGTGAATTATTACCAAATTTGGTGTGAAACATCATTGGAGGAGGACAATCATATTTTATATAAATGAGGCTGGTTTGACCCCTAGGGCCAGAGGGGCGGGGCCCCAAAAGGTGAACTTTGGTGAATTTTTGCTATAAATCCTACTTCTCTCTAACCCTTGGGTGGATTAATACGAAATATGGTGTAAAACATCCTTTGGGAAGGGTGGTCATATTTTATATAAACGAGGCTAGTGTGACCCCTGGGGCCTGAGGGGCAGGGCCCCAAAAGGGTGGTGAATATTTGCTGTTAAATCCTAATCCTCCCTAACCTTTTGGTGGATTACAACCTAATTTGATGTGAAACATAAGATGACGGCAATCATATTTTTTAATGAGACAGGTTTGACCCCTGGGGAAAAAAAGATGGGGCAAAAGGAGCGCTTAGGTTAAACATTTCTTAAAAATGCAATTCCTCCTTAATGCCTTAATTGATTACAACCATATTTAGTATGAAACATCATTGGGGAAAGGCAATCCTAATTGATATAAATGAGTCTTTTCTGACCCATTGGGACAGAGGGGCATGCCCCAAAAATGGGAACTTGGCTAAAATTTTGCTTTATGATGCTGCTCTTCCTGGACAAGCTAAATGGATAAAAACCAAATTTGATCCAAAACATAACTGGCTGCGATAAATAATTTATGGTACATTTAATAATGCTGGATTGAGGGGTGTGTCCCTGCTGTAAGTGTAAGTGTTTGTCAGATGACCGTTAAGGCCCATGGGCCTCTTGTTATTTTTACAGTTTAACTTTTTCCAAAACAAAACATATCTTCTGATAATATATATTTTGTTTTACAGTGAAAGAACTAAGGACATCTGTCGACAGTCAAGATAGTCAGACTGGAGAACAGGATGACAAGGGACGTAGCTCTGGGTCACGAGCTCGAACAGATTCCTTCCTGGACTACCAGTCAAGGTAAAGACAACATCTGACAACAGAATACTCCCGTCATCTGTCACATTTAATCCTGTATTAAGCTGTCTATCCAACAAACTCCACCCCTCAGAACCTGTGGTCCAACTGTTCATGTCCCCCAGATTATGGTGTCAGTCTGTCCATCCAACAAACTCCATCCCTCAGAACCTGTGGTCCAACTGTTCATGTCCCCCAGATTAAGGTGTTAGTCTGTCTATCCAACAAGCTCCATCCCTCAGAACCTGTGGTCCAACTGTTCATGTCCCCAGATTATGGTGTCAGTCTGTCCATCCAACAAACTCCATCCTCCAGATCCAGTGTGTCCATCCATAAATCTATCCATCTTTCCCCATCCCCCCGAATCAGGGCATCCTTCGATAGAACTATAGTACAATAAATATGTATCACATTGTCCATTATAGCCTAAATCAGTTTGTCTGTCCCTTCATCTCTATGTATAATGATTCTCTGTCAATTATAGCCTAGATCAGTTTGTCTGTCCCTTCATCTCTATGTATAATGATTCTCTGTCAATTATAGCCTAGATCAGTTTGTCTGTCCCTTCATCTCTATGTATAATGATTCTCTGTCATATGATGATTCTCTGTCAATTATAGCCTAGATCAGTTGGTCTGTCCCTTCATCTCTATGTATAATGATTCTCTGTCAATTATAGCCTAGATCAGTTAGTCTGTCCCTTTATATCTATGTATAATGATTCTCTGTCAATTATAGCCTAGATCAGTTAGTCTGTCCCTTCATCTCTATGTATAATGATTCTCTGTCAATTATAGCCTAGATCAGTTCGTCTGTCCCTTTATATCTATGTATAATGATTCTCTGTCAATTATAGCCTAGATCAGTTCGTCTGTCCCTTCATCTCTATGTATAATGATTCTCTGTCAATTATAGCCTAGATCAGTTCGTCTGTCCCTTCATCTCTATGTATAATGATTCTCTGTCAATTATAGCCTAAATCAGTTCGTCTGTCCCTTCATCTCTATGTATAATGATTCTCTGTCATATAATGATTCTCTGTCAATTATAGCCTAAATCAGTTTGTCTGTCCCTTCATCTCTATGTATAATGATTCTCTGTCAATTATAGCCTAAATCAGTTTGTCTGTCCCTTCATCTCTATGTATAATGATTCTCTGTCATATAATGATTCTCTGTCAATTATAGCCTAAATCAGTTTGTCTGTCCCTTCATCTCTATCTATAATGATTCTCTGTCAATTATAGCCTAGATCGTTAGTGTCCCTTCATCTCTATGTATAATGATTCTCTGTCAATTATAGCCTAGATCAGTTCGTCTGTCCCTTCATTTCTATGTATAATGATTCTCTGTCAATTATAGCCTAGATCAGTTCGTCTGTCCCTTCATCTCTATCTATAATGATTCTCTGTCAATTATAGCCTAAATCAGTTAGTCTGTCCCTTCATCTCTATGTATAATGATTCTCTGTCAATTATAGCCTAGATCAGTTCGTCTGTCCCTTCATCTCTATGTATAATGATTCTCTGTCAATTATAACCTAGATCAGTTCGTCTGTCCCTTCATCTCTATGTATAATGATTCTCTGTCAATTATAGCCTAGATCAGTTAGTCTGTCCCTTCATCTCTATGTATAATGATTCTCTATTGTTATTCTTGGTGAGATCAAGGGTGATACGTTATAAATTAACACATCAAAAAGTGTTCAATTTAATATTTTCAATCAGACCATCCTCTGGATCATTTGGAGAGAAGACTCGTCCAAAGAGCCATCCGGACCTTGACTGGCAGTTTGAGGATGATATCCAGGAAATGAAGACGCCCCCAAAAACTAAACAGAAAAAGGCAAGCCAGATAGCCAAAGAGTTGTCTGATCTTGTTATCTATCTACAAGCCATCAAGTTCAGGGGTAAGTCATACAGGAGTTATATTTACTTGTTCTATATCTCCTTTAGCCATCAAACTCAGGGAGGATTAATTTGAAATATATCTATACGCTGGCAGTAGTTATACTCAACTGTCTAAGATTGTTTGATCAAGAAATGGATCCTATGATGTATTTACAAATAGGTTGACTATTGAATGTCTTTTAAGTTTGTTCAACATTCAATTACATTTCCTATTTAACAATTGTGGAACACTATTATTATTCTATGATGTTTTTACAACAAGATTCATTCCTGATTTTTATGTTTTCCTGGTGAAGGATTAACTGTCAGCCCAAACACCTCCATGAGGAAGAAACCAGCTGGCAAGAAAGTCCTTTTAGGAAGCAATCCTGGAACCCCACCTCTTGTCTCTGGTCAGTTATCTATAGTCAAGTGTTAATATAGATACAGAGCTTACTGATAAAGGGAGATAATCCTGTCAAACTTACTGATACAGGGAGATAATCCTGTCAAACTTACTGATACAGGGAGATAATCCTGTCAAACTTACTGATAAAGGGAGATAATCCTGTCAAACTTACTGATAAAGGGAGATAATCCTGTCAAACTTACTGATACAGGGAGATAATCCTGTCAAACTTACTGATACAGGGAGATAATCCTGTCAAACTTACTGATACAGGGAGATAGTCCTGTCAAACTTATTGATACAGGGAGATAATCCTGTCAAACTTACTGATACAGGGAGATAATCCTGTCAAACTTACTGATACAGGGAGATAGTCCTGTCAAACTTACTGATACAGGGAGATAATCCTGTCAAACTTACTGATACAGGGAGATAGTCCTGTCAAACTAACTGATACAGGGAGATAGTCCTGTCAAACTTACTGATACAGGGAGATAATCCTGTCAAACTTACTGGCACAGGGAGATAATCCTGTCAAACTTACTGATACAGGGAGATAGTCCTGTCAAACTTATTGATACAGGGAGATAATCCTGTCAAACTTACTGATACAGGGAGATATTCCTGTCAAACTTACTGATACAGGGAGATAATCCTGTCAGACTTACTGATACAGGGAGATAATCCTGTCAGACTTACTTATACAGGGAGATAATCCTGTCAAACTTACTGATACAGGGAGATAATCCTGTCAAACTTACTGATACAGGGAGATAGTCCTTTAAAACTTATTGATACAGGGAGATAATCCTGTCAAACTTACTGATACAGGGAGATAATCCTGTCAAACTTACTGATACAGGGAAATAGTCCTGTCAAACTAACTGATACAGGGAGATAGTCCTGTCAAACTTACTGATACAGGGAGATAATCCTGTCAAACTTACTGACACAGGGAGATAATCCTGTCAAACTTACTGATACAGGGAGATAGTCCTGTCAAACTTATTGATACAGGGAGATAATCCTGTCAAACTTACTGATACAGGGAGATATTCCTGTCAAACTTACTGATACAGGGAGATAATCCTGTCAGACTTACTGATACAGGGAGATAATCCTGTCAGACTTACTTATACAGGGAGATAACCCTGTCAAACTTACTGATACAGGGAGATAATCCTGTCAAACTTACTGATACAGGGAGATATTCCTGTCAAACTTACTGATACAGGGAGATAGTCCTGTCAAACTTACTGATACAGGGAGATAATCCTGTCAAACTTACTGATACAGGGAGATAATTCTGTCAAACTTACTGATACAGGGAGATAATCCTGTCAAACTTAGTGATACAGGGAGATAATCCTTTCAAATTTACTGATACAGGGAGATAATCCTGTCAAACTTACTGATACAGGGAGATAGTCCTGTCAAACTAACTGATACAGGGAGATAGTCCTGTCAAACTTACTGATACAGGGAGATAATCCTGTCAAACTTACTGATACAGGGAGATAATCCTGTCAAACTAACTGATACAGGGAGATAGTCCTGTCAAACTTACTGATACAGGGAGATAATCCTGTCAAACTTACTGACACAGGGAGATAATCCTGTCAGACTTACTGACACAGGGAGATAATCCTGTCAGACTTACTGATACAGGGAGATAATCCTGTCAGACTTACTGATACATGGAGATAATCCTGTCAGACTTACTTATACAGGGATATAATCCTGTCAAACTTACTGATACAGGGAGATAATCCTGTCAAACTTACTGATACAGGGGGATATTCCTGTCAAACTTACTGATACAGGGAGATAGTCCTGTCAAACTTACTGATACAGGGAGATAATCCTGTCAAACTTACTGATACAGGGAGATAATCCTGTCAAACTAATTGATACAGGGAGATAATCCTTTCAAATTTACTGATACAGGGAGATAATCCTGTCAAACTTACTGATACAGGGAGATAGTCCTGTCAAACTTACTGATACAGGGAGATAATCCTGTCAAACTTAGTGATACAGGGAGATAATCCTGTCAAATTTACTGATACAGGGGAGATAATCCTGTCAAATTTACTGATACAGGGAGATAATCCTGTTGACATTTTATTGTGCTACAATATGTAATAATGACATTATGACATAGATAATTGATGACAATTCAAGAACTGCTATAATAGCAGATATTTATTTCTAACTTTTTTTTTGAAGTTATGTTTTTTGTTTTACACAGATAAACAAGACATGAACATTTTCTCTGGCTATTCTCGTCAGCGTCGTCCAGACAGCACTCCGCCATGTTACCTTGTGTCCTCTTTAAATGAAAGCAAGGCAAAACAACACTGTAGAAGGAACCCCATCGGTGTCATTAAATATCCTTTACAGATATACCACATACTTACCCTGTTATCAGGATCATGACATCCATTATATAACTTGTGTTAGTCCCTAGGGTCTATAGGTTTCCTCTCCGTCCATCTTTTACGTATGTATGTAATGCCAAAGTTTGTAATGCCAAAGTTTGTAATGCCAAAGTTTGTCAGTGCTCTAACGACTTCATTCCTTGAGGGATTTTGATCAAACTTCACACAGTGATATCGGACCATAATACTTCGGACAAGTTCAAGATTCAGGGTATTTAGTCACGGTCAAGGTCACTGTTACTATTTTTAGCAGGGGCCAGAATGGAATGGCATGTGATATAGTTGTTAGGTTCGAATTGTTACATCATAACTTTACATCGCATTGTGACATCACTAAATATTATATATATTAGAATATCACTATTTTAGATTTCTTATATATCAAAAAATATTGTAGTGACATGATGAACAGAATCCTCCATTTTGTATAAAGTTAACTTTTTTTTTATAAGAAGACTTTCTAGATTTCCTTTCCTTAACTGTTCCTACTCATACAGAGAAACAGCTGATGAGAACTTACCCTGCTGGCATGAGAATTGATTCGTCCAATTTCAATCCAGTCATTTTCTGGGCCTTTGGAATTCAGATGGTTGCCCTTAACTACCAGACAGAGGGTAAGTTACTCCCACTGCCATCCACATTGTCTTTATTGTTTCATATGAAGAACCATGAAAGTCATGATATGTGGTTTTCTTTTTACTTCAGTACTATTATTGTTTTATCCTGAAGAATAAGAAATATTGTGCCTTTCTAAACAGAGATAGCTCATTCCTCTTATATATCAATAGAATCTAACGTGGGTCTGTTCCTTGGACAGGGATATCTCAACCCGAGTGTAAGAGTTTGCCAAGTTTTTGCAATGGGCCTTGGAATGTGCGTCCAAATTAATGACATCATCATTTACGACATGGTTACTCAACATAAAAGGATGACATTACGTTACGTTATTGTGAGCCGCATCATATAGCGCATACCAGCTGTCTTAACCCCCCACCCCCCCGTGTGATCGATTTACGAATAACTCTGTGAAGTATGTGAGATAATATTTAGCAGTTGAAACATGCTGACAAGACCAACAGTCCACAGTGAAGAAGAACTTGGATGTTTAGAATCCCCTAACTTAACTATCTTGGATGTTGAGAATCCTCTTACTTATGTTGAGAATCACCTAATTCTCCCCTAACTTACCTTTGACCTTGAATTATTTTCTTTAAGGTACTATAATAAATTACAGCACAGGTTTTACTTAGATTTTGGATAAATCTGATATTACACATAACATTGATGCTGTATTTTTCAGACACAGCGATGATACTCAACACGGCCATGTTCGAGCAGAATGGACAGAGTGGATATGTCCTGAAGCCTGCCACTATGTGGGATAAAAGTCACATGATGTACAACCACTTCAACCCTTGGGACAAGACTTTTGATGGTCTTCACGCTACTGTTCTTACCATTCATGTAAGTACTCAACACTCAGCCCTTGGGACAATCAGTGTTTTTTTTAAGAGACAGCGATAGGTCTTACCTAAAGTCTGGAGTAATACTACGTGTATTCTCCACCAGCTTTTATGATTTTTTTCTAGGAGATATGCCCCTTTTGCGATATCGGTATAAAAAGCTAGAGTTTCAATAAGTTGGCAATTCTTTGAATGACATAACTAAGAATTTAGAATTATTGTGTATCCTCAGGTTTTCTGTGAATGTTACTGTTGTTTTAACCACAGGTGATATCTGGTCAGTACGTCAGTAATAATCATACGGCAAGTACATACATAGAGGTGGAACTGCTTGGAATACCAGTCGACTGTGCCAAACACAAAACAAAGGTTGTACCGCGCAACGCACTCAACCCCATCTGGAACGACTACTTCACATTCCACGTAAGGACTAAAGTGTGATTTCAGTAGGATCAGTCTGGATAAGCATAGGGAGAGCAATAGAAAGTAGAATTAATGGAAACTAATGTCAAACCTTAAACATGGAAAGAAATTACTGGAAAATAGAGGATGTAAAGGTTGTTAGCTGTGTCAAAATTGTTTTGGTTTTTAAAGAAAAATAAAGGGCAGAAAGAGACTATATGTCAAAATTGTTTTGGTGTTTAAAGAAAAATCATGGGCAGAAAGAGACTGTATGTCAAAATTGTTTTGGTTTTTAAAGAAAAATCAAGGGCAGAAAGGGACTCTATGTCAAAATTGTTTGCTTTTTAAAGAAAAATCAAGGGCAGAAAGGGACTATATGTCAAAATTGTTTTGGTTTTTAAAGAAAAATCAAGGGCAGAAAGAGACTGTATGTCAAAATTGTTTTGCTTTTTAAAGAAAAATCTTGGGCAAAAAGAGACTGTGTGTCAAAATTGTTTGCTTTTTAAAGAAAAATCAAGGGCAGAAAGGGACTGTAACATACATTTTATGTTACCTAGGTGATGTTTGCAGACCTTGCCTTTTTAAGATTCGTCGTTGTGGATGCCAACACAAGCCATATGGTCTCGCAGCGTATCATTCCACTCAAGTGCCTTCGTGCAGGTACTGAAACCTGCCAGATTTCAGTTGATAAAGAAAGTTATAAACAACTCTTTTCAGAAAATATTTGTTATGTTTTTATTATCAGAGCATCCTAGGGAATCGTAAGTGATACACACTGTTTGGAGTGTTGGTGACTTTGTTTATAGATAATAATCATATATCTAAGTTTTCGGAGAAATTACAAAAAAATATTTAAAAAAACACAAGTTTCAATGCTGAACAGTCCAAATTATTTTTAAAATAAAAAAAATTATAAATTGGTATTTTGAATTAAATGTGCCAATAGTGTTTTTATTAAATACAAAGTTTACGATTACGGATATTTATTTTACGTTAAGGATACCGCCATGTTCGGTTGCGAAGTCCAACCAATCAGCCATTAGAGCTAGCCACAGTGTTTATAAACTCTAAACATGAGGAAGAGTCACTGTTAGCCTGCTCCTCCCACGATATAAATGGCCACGACAGTGCCTCAGCCAAGCGCCGCCTAGTGTTCGCCAAGGTCAAGGACATGAATGAAAAGGACACCAAAGAAGTATGTTGTAAATTGCTAAACTATGTTAAGTTTGCCGACAACAGATTTGTTTAAAAATGGTGATAACTTTACGGTTGTAATAGTGAAACCCTAAGGAATTTGATTTTTACATATTTATAGAAATATAGGAAAACTGAAGATAAAAAAACAATCTAAATATTATTGCTGATGAAAATGAAATTACATGGCATTGTAATGAAGAAAATATATGGTTATGGACAAAATAAAACTACTATATTTTGTTGTATTTTCAGACTTTTTACGACTTTTGGTTTCTATACTAATTTTTTCTGATTTAGCTGAGTCCCACAGGAGCCAGAGTGAAGCGTAGAATGTTCTTCATCAGTGTATTTGGAGTCAACGCTCCTGATAAATATGTCATACTCAAAGTTACACAGGACACGACGGTCTATGAAACCATAGCTCAGGTAAGGGGAGGCAACTCTAACATAAATGTAACGATGAAATACATTTGAATAAAAAAAAACACCATGAAACAGATGTCAATTAATTAAACTGATAACTAACATTGATGTGATAAATCAAAGTATATTCTAAAATACTAATGTCATAAATCAAAACTTGATAAGTTTTGTAGTGAAAATCTATACATTCCAAACATGTTAATTATGTACCAGTGGATATATTGAGGCACTGACACCATGCTGCTTCATTAGTCATGGTCAGGTGAGTGTTTTAACACAGGTGTTCAATGTTATGTATCTGGAATGAAACATGAACATCCCTTGTACTATGACTGACAGTGATTGATTTTGTCCCGCAGGCCCTGATGAAGGCTGGCCGTGTGGAGGAGAAGGTTACTGACTATGTTTTGGTTGAGGAGGTACAGAGTGGCTGGGAGCGCTCTATGTCACAGAGAATACTGGATATGATGGAGAAAGTTCTTATTGCCCAGAACCAGTGGAAGGGAGCTGGTAAATTCCTTCTCCGCAAGCTGAGCGATGATCCGAGCAGTCGGGCATGGATGACCACCATGTTATCCATTGAACATAGAGTATGTGTCCATGTGTTTGTGAGGATAAACATACTGTCTTCATGATTTGTACAGTTGCGAAATGGAGGCCGAATTTTTACCTCTAAATGAGCAAGAAACCATTTGATCTCTCATAACAATACTGCATTACTGCACAGATTTATACAGACTCATGGCTCTTTCCATTATTTTGGGGTTGTTTTTTTTTGCATTGTTTTACCACTTGTGGCAGAACAATCAATGATGTGTTGATCTGTTTTCAGCGGAAGGTGGAAGAGTCTGCCGATACTGCCGACTGGGACAGCGTGGAACAGGTGTTTCTGGTGTGTGTCTACAACGTAGCGCCAGACCAACCCTACACCATCTTCAAAGCTCCCACCTCCAGCACAGCCCAGGACATCATCACACAGGTTCATAAACCACTATATTATTTTCACAAAGAAATAAATGTTACACTGCAGAAAATATTAACAATTAACTATGACCTTTAACCTTAAAAGCTGGATTATAGTGCAGCCAGCTCCATGGGTTAGAAATGATTTTCATTCTGTTTCCTTTTGTAGATCCTATCTGTAATGGGTTTTTAGCATATAACCAAACATGTTTTTGTTAAATCTTCAGTTTGTCTCTCTCAATATTTAAGTAATATTGCTAACATTGCAAGAAAGCAATTCATAATCCTTGGTTGTGTTCCCTAATTCATCAAATATCTTTTTTTGAAATCATGAATTATCTCCCCTGATGCTAGGCTATGATGAAAGCACATCGGACTGATACAGACAATCTACGTAAACTGGTGCTGGTGGAGGAGTTGGAGATGACTGCTGCAGAGTCACTGGGGGTCCACACGCGGCGCCACAGTGGTGAACATATAGAACGAAGAATTCTCTCACCTGATGAAAATGTCTATACAGCCCAATCAGAATGGATTACCAATGGCAAATTTGTGATCATGGACTATGCAGAATTTGAATCCAGTGAAAATCAGGTATATCTTATTCTGTCAGTTCCTCTAAAATTTCTTAACATTTCATTCTGATATTTATTCTAATATTGGTCTGGCCATACCAATTTAATATATAGTTCTTTGCTAAATTTGTTTTATATTATCAACTTAAACTATGTTTAGTTTTTCTTAAATATTTTCCCTTTGTAATGTTAAAGTATCCTCCATAAATCCCATATCAGTGATTGGACTTGTATTGTGGGGACTTTCTAACTTTTAACAATAATTTAAAAGTTTATGGGAAAAAAACTTTAAAATGAACAAATTTGAAAGTTTCGAGGACTTTTTTTGTTTATAAATATAAGAGAATTGAAAAAAAATGTTAAATTAGTCCAGCCCTTTCACCTGCAGGACAAGAAGAAAGGAAAATCAGCGAAGATCAAATCGGACAAAGGAAACCTCGCAAAACAGAAGAGTACGAAACGTCTATCCAAGTCATCATCCGTGCCACCTGAGAAGGAGCTTTTCTGTTCTGCAACTTCAGGTATAAAATATGAACCAAGCTCTAAACATAACATTCAGAGGTGTATGAAACATTTCCAACTTCATTGTTTTGTATTCCTATCAGACACTCTTAAAATTTTTCTCATATTCTTAAAAACTTTCAGGTTCATCATGCTTAACTCATATTTTGTACTTTAAGATTCTCTTCTGTCTTTCTCCTTTGTACTTTAAGATTCTCTACCGTCTTTCTCCTTTGTACTTTGTGATTCTCTACTGTCTTTCTCCTTTGTACTTTAAGATTCTCTACTGTCTTTCTCCTTTGTACTTTAAGATTCTCTACTGTTTTTCTCCTTTGTACTTTAAGATTCTCTACTGTTTTTCTCATTTGTACTTTAAGATTCTCTTCTGTCATTCTCCTTTGTACTTTGTGATTCTCTACTGTCTTTCTCCTTTGTACTTTAGGATTCTCTTCTGTCATTCTCCTTTGTACTTTAAGATTCTCTTCTGTCTTTCTCCTTTGTACTTTAGGATTCTCTACTGTTTTTCTCCTTTGTACTTTAAGATTCTCTACTGTCTTTCTCCTTTGTACTTTAAGATTCTCTTCTGTCTTTCTCCTTTGTACTTTAAGATTCTCTTCTGTCTTTCTCCTTTGTACTTTAAGAGTCTCTACTGTCTTTCTCCTTTGTACTTTGCAATTCACTACTGTTTTTCTTCTTTGTACTTTAGGATTCTCTTCTGTCTTTCTCCTTTGTACTTTAAGATCCTCTACTGTTTTTCTCCTTTGTCCTTTAAGATTCTCTTCTGTCTTTCTCCTTTGTACTTTGAGATTCTCTTCTGTCTTTCTCCTTTGTACTTTAAGATTCTCTTCTGTCTTTCTCCTTTGTACTTTGAGATTCTCTTCTGTCTTTCTCCTTTGTACTTTAAGATTCTCTTCTGTCTTTCTCCTTTGTACTTTGTGATTCTCTTCTGTCTTTCTCCTTTGTACTTTAAGATTCTCTTCTGTCTTTCTCCTTTGTACTTTAAGATTCTCTTCTGTCTTTCTCCTTTGTACTTTGAGATTCTCTTCTGTCTTTCTCCTTTGTACTTTGAGATTCTCTTCTGTCTTTCTCCTTTGTACTTGAAGATTCTCTTCTGTCATTCTCCTTTGTACTTTAAGATTCTCTTCTGTCTTTCTCCTTTGTACTTTGAGATTCTCTTCTGTCTTTCTCCTTTGTACTTTAGGATTCTCTTGTCTTTTTCCTTTGTACTTTAAGATTCTCTACTGTCTTTCTCCTTTGTACTTTAAGATTCTCTACTGTCTTTCTCCTTCGTACTTTAAGATTCTCTTCTGTCTTTCTCCTTTGTACTTTAGGATTCTCTACTGTCTTTCTCCTTTGTACTTTAAGATTCTCTTCTGTCTTTCTCCTTTGTACTTTAAGATTCTCTTCTGTCTTTCTCCTTTGTACTTTAGGATTCTCTTCTGTCATTCTCCTTTGTACTTTAAGATTCTCTTCTGTCTTTCTCCTTTGTACTTTGAGATTCTCTTCTGTCTTTCTCCTTTGTACTTTAGGATTCTCTTGTCTTTTTCCTTTGTACTTTAAGATTCTCTACTGTCTTTCTCCTTTGTACTTTAAGATTCTCTACTGTCTTTCTCCTTTGTACTTTAAGATTCTCTTCTGTCTTTCTCCTTTGTACTTTAGGATTCTCTACTGTCTTTCTCCTTTGTACTTTAAGATTCTCTTCTGTCTTTCTCCTTTGTACTTTAAGATTCTCTTCTGTCTTTCTCCTTTGTACTTTAAGATTCTCTTCTGTCTTTCTCCTTTGTACTTTAGGATTCTCTTCTGTCTTTCTCCTTTGTACTTTAAGATTCTCTACTATTTTTCTCCTTTGTACTTTAAGATTCTCTACTATTTTTCTCCTTTGTACTTTAAGATTCTCTACTGTCTTTCTCCTTTGTACTTTAAGATTCTCTACTGTTTTTCTCCTCCTTTACTTTTAGGTTCCTCCAGCGGTGGGTCCTCCATATTTCCAGACCTCAGTCAAGCTCTCTTATCTCAGCAAACTACACCAAAGACTTCATCCAAGCTCAAGAAGTTTTCAGCCAAATTCTCATCCAAATCTTCAAGATGATAAGCTATAATTCTACATTGTGTTTCTATATATATGTACGAGGCCATAGTAAGACTGAACAATGAGAGAGATGTAGTTATGATACAAGAGTTACCTACCCTGATTAAAGAGTTTGTTAAACATACTGGGATTGAAGATGAAGTTACCTGCATTTGTCTCTGTTTTGGAAAGTTACATTTTACTCTATCATGTTATATTGTCCTGATAGAAGTTATGACAGCTCAGGAAATCACTTTTTTATCAAATCATCTGCCTGTTACATGAAAATGATGAACTTCATTTAGCAACTGGTAATTTGTTTTAGGAGTATAGTCCTACTGATCAATACATTTCTGGATTTCAAGGAATCACCAAATTTTACTCTTAATTACAATTGTTTCTATTCAGTCATTTTTCCTTCACTTCCAATTTAGAAATTTTCACGTCATCAAATAAGAATTCAGGATGTTGTGCAGAAAACAAATCATTAAGATAAGGAGGAACAGTGGCAGTGACGAGTTCAAAAATCTGAATAAACGATGCACCAGTGTAATGAGTACTGATGACATCAGCATTTGTAGTCACAGGCCTTATAACACTATCAGACCAGGGGATTATATAATAACACTATCATACCAGGGGGTTATATAACAAGGGGGTTATATAATAACACTATCAGACCAGGGGGTTATATAACAATGGGGTTATATAATAACACTATCAGACAAGGGGGTTATATAGTAACACTATCAGACAAGGGGGTTATATAGTAACACTATCAGACAAGGGGGTTATATAGTAACACTATCAGACAAGGGGGTTATATAATAACACTATCAGACAAGGGGGTTATATAATAACACTATCAGACAAGGGGGTTATATAGTAACACTATCAGACAAGGGGGTTATATAATAACACTATCAGACAAGGGGGTTATATAGTAACACTATCAGACAAGGGGGTTATATAGTAACACTATCAGACAATGGGGTTATATAGTAACACTATCAGACAAGGGGGTTATATAGTAACAGTATCAGACAAGGGGGTTATATAGTAACACTATCAGACAAGGGGGTTATATAGTAACACTATCAGACAAGGGGGTTATATAATAACACTATCAGACAAGGGGGTTATATAGTAACACTATCAGACAAGGGGGTTATATAGTAACACTATCAGACAATGGGGTTATATAGTAACACTATCAGACAAGGGGGTTATATAGTAACAGTATCAGACAAGGGGGTTATATAATAACACTATCAGACAAGGGGGTTATATAGTAACAGTATCAGACAAGGGGGTTATATAGTAACACTATCAGACAAGGGGGTTATATAATAACACTATCAGACAAGGGGGTTATATAGTAACACTATCAGACAAGGGGGTTATATAATAACACTATCAGACAAGGGGGTTATATAATAACACTATCAGACAAGGGGGTTATATAGTAACACTATCAGACAAGGGGGTTATATAGTAACACTATCAGACAAGGGGGTTATATAATAACACTATCAGACAATGGGGTTATATAATAACACTATCAGACAAGGGGGTTATGTAGTAACACTATCAGACAAGGGGGTTATATAATAACACTATCAGACAAGGGGGTTATATAGTAACACTATCAGACAAGGGGGTTATATAGTAACACTATCAGACAAGGGGGTTATATAGTAACACTATCAGACAAGGGGGTTATGTAGTAACACTATCAGACAAGGGGGTTATATAGTAACACTATCAGACAAGGGGGTTATATAATAACACTATCAGACAAGGGGGTTATATAGTAACACTATCAGACAAGGGGGTTATATAATAACACTATCAGACAAGGGGGTTATATAATAACACTATCAGACAAGGGGGTTATATAGTAACACTATCAGACAAGGGGGTTATATAGTAACACTATCAGACAAGGGGGTTATATAATAACACTATCAGACAATGGGGTTATATAATAACACTATCAGACAAGGGGGTTATGTAGTAACACTATCAGACAAGGGGGTTATATAATAACACTATCAGACAAGGGGGTTATATAGTAACACTATCAGACAAGGGGGTTATATAGTAACACTATCAGACAAGGGGGTTATATAGTAACACTATCAGACAAGGGGGTTATGTAGTAACACTATCAGACAAGGGGGTTATATAGTAACACTATCAGACAAGGGGGTTATATAGTAACACTATCAGACAAGGGGGTTATATAGTAACAGTATCAGACAAGGGGGTTTAAATTGTACATAATAACAGTATCAGACAAGGGGGCTATATAACAATGGGGTTTAAATTTTATATAATATAATCATATAGTGTATGAACTTCGATAAAACAAAATTGATAATATAATTTAAATGTAAAGAACATAACAAATCATTTTCTTACAGAATTATTGGTTTAGTAGGGGATCAATATCTGAATATAACATGGTTATTATGGAAAATCCAAAGGATTGAAGTAAGCAATAATTTTTTCATTATTTTATCAAAAGAAAAAAGCTTTGTTTTTGAGTGAAATGTTGTTCATGATGTGAAAAGGATTTTTATTTAGTTAAATCATTTCAAAATTGTAACAATATCTGAACTGAATTGTATTTTATATTGATGTATAGGTATAAGTATGGATATTGTCCAAGATTTTTATCTGATGATGACATTGCTTTAAAGATTGAGGCCGAATTAATTATGCCCCCAGCCCACCTTCTCATCTTGCCAGAAAAAGCGTGTTACATTTTGTTATTATGAAATGAAGCCTAAAACTTCTAACAGATTTTGTGTACATATAAGAATTATGTTTGAAAATAAATATTATAGTAGCTGTATAAATATCCCATGATTTGATATCTAGCTACATGACATCTAACACAAGTGTCATGATCATAGCTATGTAGATTTTTACACCATGATATAATTTTTGTCATATAATATATATGATAAATAGTTTCCTATATTAGGTAATTACCCCCAGTGTGTTTAATTAAACTGTAATGGTGGTATATGTTGATTTTGTTGTTTATGTAAAGAAAGTATCCCGGTCCAACTAGAAATCCCATTGAATTGTATTTTCTTACAGAGTAAAACAATTATTGACATAATATAATTATATAACTGTAAAACCTGTGATTTTAAAATTAATTATTTATGCTAATATAATTTAAAAGTTTTATTTATTTACATTTGATTACATATTCAGAGATAATTTTATTTGTATAGTTATTGATGTATGATAGTTTTATCCAGTCACTACTGTATATATTAGGTGGTAAACACTTTTTAACTTTGTCATATATTTTAACATCTATTGTTTCCAATTTAATGAAGTGAATTTGCAGAAACTTCCTTATTTGGTATTATAAATGTGTATTGGATATTTGATAGTCAGTTTGTTAAGAGATTTCGATATAATTCAATGAAATCTGGTTACAAAAAACAAGAGAAATTGCTGATCTTAATGTCCACTTAGTATGCTTTATAACACATGGTTTTTATTTGTCGAGGTTTTTTCCAATTTCTGTTCTTTTTTATTCGGTCATTTGAAAATAATAACATTAAATTCTGAACACCACTTTACCCTAATCATTTCAATCTTATGATGACTGACCTTTAAACTTTCATTAGAAGTAATGTCAAAATCTGTGATAAAACAATCAAGATAAAATCCCCCGACATTAACAGTAGTCAAACATACATGTATCTTGGGGTGGTTCAGAACAACCAAAAAGTCTGTAACTGCAGTAACAAACAGTTCAGTTTATACATAGGGTAAGTCTTTGCCTAGCTTGAATATAAAACATCGGACCTTTGAATTCACCGATGATTACGTAATGATGACAGTTTTAAAGGAGATGGTAGAGTACGATCTGAAATAACATGTCAAAGATCATTTAGTCCTGGATCAGAACACTGATTACTGTATACATGGTGGTCTGCTGTATCAGAGTTACCTCCCTTCGTTTCACTATCAGATAATGATCGGCCATGACAGATGGGACAAAGAATATACAGTTATATATTATTGGATATTATACCGTTTGTAAAACTGGTTTTGTTCTTTGTTGTTGTTTCTTTTATAAATCTGACAACTCTTGGTATGATTTCTTATAGAAATATTACATGTTGTGAGAGAGCCCTTTTTGGCAGCCAACAAAATTTTGTATATTGTAACAAGGTCTGTGTATTGCTAATGTCATAAAAATGACAAAAGCTGTATGTTAAGTTGACAGATGTGTAGTGAACCTATTGTGTGTTGAAAATTATATATTAAAATATTTGCTGAACTGAAAATGCATGATCATTGTTTTAAATATGTATCCAGTCAGTTTTGTGATTGTGAAATATTTTGTGATGATATCTTCAAAATGAGACATTTCTTTAATTTGAACTAATCTGATCAAAATGCAAAATATGGAATTATGTTCAAATGAGTTTTTCTTATTTTTGGTTTTTATATAAAATAAAATTTCTTTTCATAAAGTGATGAGACATGTTTGTCAAAATGAAATATTATCATTGTGGAAACAATGTGTTTTAATATTAATGATATTCATTCCGAAAAGTGTTATATTTTCTACTATAGACTATCGCTTCACTTCACAGCTAGAGATTCACAAAGCACCTACGTAGAGCTCTATTGTGTTGCTAGTTAAATGGGCATTAACTAAAATATGATTTTTTTTTATCTGGCTGAGTTTACATCCTTAAAGATACAACCCGTCTGACAATTAGTCGTTATAATCATTTGAAAACAAACAAAGACTGTAGTTTATCTTAAACAATATTAAAAATTATACCATTCATGCACTAACTACACTCCAAAACTTTGAAATTCTAATTTCATCTTTTAAATGGAAGGTGGATATAGATAATCATTAGCATTCTGAAAAACATAATCATATGTAGCCTCAATATTTTATTTTGTATGTTATTTTCAGTCTTATAAGCAATCATTATTAGGACAATGTTATTATTTTTACATATTTGATGGTGTATATTAGATATATTTCTATACCGTGGGTGCCATTTTATGAATTTTTGTGAGAAGCAGTGGGTATCCACAGTTGGTGATGTACCATCTTTAATTCTAAGAAATATAACATAGATATACTAAAAACATTTATATTGGTGTACAAATTCCATTTTCTATCCATACTGTTAAAACAGTAGTCAGCGTGACCGAGGTCTATCACATCATCTCAATTTTACACCAAGTCTTTTGTCTGCACAGTTCCCAGCTGACCGGATCTCCTCAGGTCAACCAAAATTGTGGCTGGAACCATTAATGTTTGGAAACTGATATCTAAAAATGGCAAATAATATCATCTGAATACACACAATTTTTTGTTAACTAATATATTTTAACTGTAAATTTTGAAGGTTTCGACAAGATACGCATGTGACCACCTCAGGTCGGTGACCCTGTTTGTATAAACAGCTAATTGTTGATTGACATGTAGATAGTTAGAGAATGGTATGTTATATAAACAATGCATTTGTACAAGAAAATTATCTTTTTTGGAGTTATATTCATTATTATAAATGTGAATACAATAATTTTGGCAGTAGGAGCTGTCTTTGTGAAGTTCAAAATGACAACAACTTGTTCTGGATAAATAGTGTCCAAGATTTTATAGATCACTGGACGTTTATTACTGTTATGTATTTTATATGACATCACACACATATTGTGTATGACATCACACATATTATATACTGTATGACATCACATAATCTGTATGACATACAGATTTTGTTTGCCATCACACATTGTGTATGACACCATATATATTGTGTATGCCATATTACACATATACCATATGACATCACATAATCAGTATGATATACAGATTTTGTATGCCATTACACATTGTGTATGACATCATACATATTGTGTATGACATCACACATGTTATGTACTGTATGACATCACACATTGTGTATATCCTGCATTGTGTATGACATCACACATAGTGTATGACATCATACATATTGTGTATGACATCACACATGTTATGTACTGTATGACATCACACATTGTGTATATCCTGCATTGTGTATGACATCACATTGTGTATGACATCACACATAGTGTATGACATCACATATATTGTGTATGACATCACACATATTGTGTATGACATCACACATTTTTTATGACATCACACATTTTTTATGACATCACATATTGTGTATGACATCACACATTGTGTATGATATCACACACTGTGTATAACATCACACACATTGTTTATGACATCACACATATTGTGCATGACATCACTTATTGTGCATGACATCACACATTGTGTATGGCAATGTTGATATTTCATGATATCATGTTGATTATGATTTGCATAACACACTTTTTGATTGGCTGATGGCTTAAACTGTTTGTTTGCATATGACATCACAGAAAGCCTGTCCGTTGTGACATCATCGCCTCATGACTCCTACAAAGATGTAGCCTTATGCCGCGACTGGTGATTGTTATGCCCATGACATCATTCCGTTTCTTTGTGAAATCATCCAATGTGTGTATGACATTGTTGTTGTCTATTAGGTCATTGTTTTTGACACCTGTTTTATCCATAATGTACTCATTGTCTTTGATATATCGTAATGGTTGTAATTGATGCCATGCGGGTAAAAATGTGACGTCATGAATTCTCACACATGACAGGTGTTGTATTTCGTACTCTTGGATACAAATAGCTTGTTTTCCGTCAAATCTATCGTGATTGTACACAGATTATCTATCTGTGACGTCACATTTGTTGTCTATGACGTCGACGTCACACTTGTCGTTTTAAAGTGATTCTCTCTGACGTCGAAGGAAATAAAATCTATGTTGATTGTGTGTATGTCGATGTGTACAACAGATTGTGAGAAACATATCATTGTGATTTAATAAATATATCTATTTCTAACATATCGTGTCTGTCTTCCTAGATGTGCTGTCTGGTAGCCTCAAGCTTCCTATTAATACAACATATGACGTAAAGATATGATGACTTACCAGAATAAAGGGCATTAACTATTGCCTTTAATATTTCTGTCGGAGAACACCAACATAATAACGAACCCGCAATACCTTACTCATAATCGAGAAAACCAGGCAAAATATCAACAGAAATATAGGTTTGCTTGGAGACCTTTTTAGAAATAGAATAACACCATGTGTACCGGAAGCGGAAGCGTCTTCCACTTCATAGACGACACCTGGCATACAAGTTTACGTCGAATTCGGGTTAAGTCATAATTTCCAAATAAGAACTACAGACTGTTGGCATTGGAACCACAAGGTTTCAGCGTATCAACAGGCGTCAAACATGTCCGAGTTCATATATGGATTGAATAGATTTTTTTTTAAATTTTCATTGCGGCTATGAATACCAGTAGCTTGCTACATATCCCGTGGCGCGCGGTAGCGCGCCTCGGAGGATATGTAGCTAGCTACTGGTATTCATAGCCGCAATGAAAATTTAAAAAATCTATTCAATTCATATATTTACATAACCTTGATTTAAAAAATTTATATCGAGAAAACGAGAAATTTTATTAAAAAGAAAAATTTGTCATGTATACGACGAAACGCCAAATTATTAGAACAGCCGGGGGATCCCGCCTATGCACCACGCCATTGTTTTAATGTCGTTCCGCATTTTCCGGTCTTTTTTGTTTAATTTTGTATGAAACAAAAAGAAAGAAGTATTAAAGTAAAAATAATATTAAATACAATCATTCAATATTTTTAACACTTATCTCGTACCAACGCTATCGATCCAAGGGAAGCTACTCTTCCTGTCTTACTGTCGATGGCGTATTAATATGACCCGATTAATCAGGTGATTTGCACGAGAGACAATGTTTTCGTACGGTTTTCATAGTGTATTCATGGTCATATGTTTGTTGTTTTCACTTGGTATGTTCATATCAGCAAACCACATTAGGAATGTAAATATACATGTATACCCCACAAGGAAATAGAATATCTCTCTAAATAAGATCATGATATCGAAAAAAAAAATCCTCATGATCTTTAACAACCTGCATCATTCAAAAATTCAAGCATTTTTGACAGTAGTCAACATTTGTCGAAGAAATCGTGACCATGGAAACAAACCCATTGGATATCGAATCAACAGTAGGTAGGGGAATCAGTGATATTACTGTATAAAACGTAAAAAGTTAACAACAGTAGGTAGGGGAATCAGGGATATTACTGTATAAAACTAAAAAGTTAACAACAGTAGGTAGGGGAATCAGTGATATTACTGTATAAAACTAAAAAGTTAACAATGTAGAAATCTGAAATCACGCTTATCATACAGCTTAGTTGAAAAATCAAACATTCGGACAGAAGAGACGTTTTTACACGTGAATGTTTAAGATTGATCAGAAGCTCTTTGGAGTTCTTCAAAAATTTTATTCCTAACAGTATCCCTATTACCACATCAGTTTAAAGTTACTGAACCAGGAAAGGTGGAGAGAAGATTAGATAAAGGCTTAACCGAACAACCTCTTAACCTAGGAATTAAACGGTGTTGCAATAAAATTGTGTTTGGAAGGATTCTTATGAAGTTTAGGAATCCAATATGAACGAGGCGGGTCCACGTCATTCTTGTTTATTCGGTATTTTGATAGATTACAATACATCAAACAATGATTGGTCAGTATTTCAAACTGATGTTAAACAAAAACAATACAGAAAGGATTGAAAGTTTTATTACTCATATCACCTGCCATTCTTTTTAAAAGAACACTTAAAACACAAGTTCTAAATTAAGATAATACACAGTCCTTGAATAATAAATCCGGGACGTCCCTGGATACATACAGAAATACGTTTAACAACAGTACAAAATCAATAATAAAAATAAATATGATTTTAACAAGTAAAAGCATTGTTCATTTTTACAGTTAAATGGATTAACTTTAAACATCAATGATTGTGAGGAGGCTTGATCAGTTATCGGTGTTATGACATGAATGGTTTATTTCAAAATACGCACACACGTGTAATACACACAAGATGTAAATGTGACGTCATGCATGTATCTTCATGGCATCTTATATGAAGTATTTCAAGTCAGAAATGAAAACAAACATGAATTAAATTATCGTTAATTTAGATTTTAAACACAGGGACATACCACGAATCCCAACCCCAGGTATTCACATAATTTAATATGGACCGTTGGGCTGGAAATTCGAACCAAGTCCCTGTGGTTTCAAATCAGCCCAGTACAATGACTTTTCACTGGCGTTTGTCATTTCTATTTCAGGTAAATGGTTCATGAAACCGCGACGAATTCGCCATGTTTTTTACCTCCACGACTCTGTATCTTCATAACCTTCCATGTAATGAAAACTATACTAAACTTTATACTACCATAACCAAGAAACAATAATTCCGTAAAGAAAGGTATACGTACATACAATGTATGACGAGTAATTTGAAATTCTTTAACAAATTCAGATTTATAACCTATCTACTATCACCGAAAAAAATTGCATTGCCGTTGAAATGGGTTTTTTTTCGTCTTTATATAACATGCGAAATTTGACATGTACAAATATCATTTTCTTAAAACTTTAAATAACTCTGAACCATTAAAGTTGACTATAAATAAGCATTGTCGGCTACTCTTAATGTGCCCATCCTGGTCCGAAATCCTGTGCATTCCGTCCAGATACACAATATTAAACCCAGTCGTCGGTTACGGCGTTTTCTGTCATCGCCTACGTTTTAAAATCCACTTCCGTTTCCTGACTCAATATGCTGTCCCTTTTTCTCTAAAAATTAGTCCGGAACTCTCCTGTAAAAAATAAAGGCGTTTAAAACTTCCAATATCAGACTTTATATCGGACATATATCAGTATATTCTCAGTCAATCGAGATATAAGTGTGTAAAGTTAGCTTCGTCCATTCATAACATTACTATAATATTAATTCAAATGAAAATTACAATGTGACCAGATTTCATGCTAAAATTACCCCAGCAGTCCCCAAATGAATGGTTCAGTTAATGAATCTATGATTGGGAGAAACTTCTCTTCATTGTAAACATAATTTTGAAATGTCATTATGGCCTTTCCCTGAATTTTATACTTTTGATCTTTTGCTGCACATGATTGTGACAGATGAAAGCCTAATTATGAACTACACGTGTAATCCAAACTACACGTGTAGTTCATAATGACAAAGATTTTATTCTCATAAACATGTATAAAGTGTAGAGAATTACATACAAACAGAATTGTACAGGACATATGATATAATACATTGATACATTTGTTACACAAGAGAAAGTATATTAAATAGTTTTGAGTCGTATACTTAATTGCTTAATTGATTTCATAAGTGATTTCAATTCATCATCTACTACAAATTTAAAGAGGGTATAGGACTGGGATTGTCTGTATGTGATTTTGTATTGACGAAAGTACATATACAAATAAATCTCGTATAGTCAGAACATCGTAAATGATGCTGAGTGAAGCCGCGGTAGCAATCAAAACTTGGGCGTCTTCTCAACCAATCAAAGTCTGTGACAATCGGAACACCTCGCCTCCGTCTGCGAGTCTAGTTTCGGAGAAAATGACGAGGGGTTCCGATTGAGTCTGTGAGAGTCATCATATAGCGCAACGGCAACACAAATTGATAAGTATCCCCACGTCAGACTATACATATAAAAATCACAATTTATGTACATTTTGCAATTATCTCAATAAATATATTTGTATTGCATTTCATTGTGAGTCAGAGTTTTTTTCTGATGGAGAACAAGTCAAAAACGTTATCATTTGTTTTAATGACAAAGTTTTATAAAGTCATGGGTGAAAATAATTTGCTTAATACCATAACACACGTGCAAGTCACATAAATGATGTTGAAGTAAGCGGAGCGTGACTGGTAGAATAGGAGTTTGCTAGCGTGAAGGCGTACGTGTGCATGTGCATATCTTACCGTTCAGATACATGTATATCATCAACATTCATAGTTTAGGTACAATCGGAGCACCTCGCCCTGTCCAGTTTCGGAGAAAATGACGAGGGGTTCCGATTAAGTTTAGGTAGTCGAGTGAACCATTCGGAACACCTCGGCCGATTCTCTACGGTCATCTAACGTTAGATGACCGTAGAGAATCGGCCGAGGTGTTCCGAATGTCGAGTGAACATGATTGTGAGGGTACAATCGGAACATATCGGGTAATTCATCAAAGCTCGGAATTTATTGTGTTATCTCGATATGTGCTAGGATGTGGATGTGATATCACTTTGCTGGGAGATATCAATAACTGTCTACCTTAACCCTGTTCCTATTTATTCAACGACTCAAACTTCCAACCTTCGAGTGATTTCCGTCTGTAAGACAAAACATGTTATTTGTATTAAACCATTCAACATACAATGTTCTTGTGAAGCACTGTCACCACGTGCACGCATTTGTAATAATGTCGCAATTTCTAATAACTTTTCAAATGTCATTATAAGTAATAAATAAGTATCTTGATATTAGAATTAATGGAAACATGTACAAAGGAAAGTTCATCTTTCCATCGGATGATGATTTATACCAAAAAAGACTGAAATTGTAACTACCAATTGCGTCGTTATCACAAATTACGTGATCGACACAGCACTAGCCTGTACGTAATACCGTCCACTGAAAGGCCGAAAGGCCGTAGCGCTAAACCGCTGGTAGTAATATAAGTACACTGTACCCCTCCCATGATCCAAAACCAGTTTTAAGAATTATCAAACTATATGAATGAATCTTGACCAAACAGATCACCCAAGCTACATGGGCGATAGCAATGAGTACTTCCGGTGCGATTTTATACCTCTTTTATCAATTTCTGTTTTCCATCCAAACGAAAATACATCATTCATATAGGCCATTTCCGAAAGTGCGTAATGTACTATTAATATCAGTCCACAACTCATTTAGGACTTGTCCGTAGACGTTCCAGCGGACAGGGTGGACAAGTTGATTCCACCAGAATCGAAAACAAAACAGGAATACGATATTTTTATCTATGGGACATACTGAAGAAAATAAATATTTTAAGAAGATATTGAGGAGTTCGAACAGTCAAAGATAAAGAAATGCAAAGTTGCAACATACATGTGTAGGCAGCTGATCTGTTCGTTACTCCTCAATATCTTCTACATAGATCGAGGTCCTCAAATACACATCCACGATAAGCACCGTCACCTCAGTACTATAGCCGTCACCCCAGTACTACAGCCGTCACCTCAGTACTATAGCCGTCACCCAGTACTATAGCCGTCACCTCAGTACTATAGCCGTCACCTCAGTACTATAGCCGTCACCCCAGTACTACAGCCGTCACCCCAGTACTACAGCCGTCACCCCAGTACTATAGCCGTCACCTCAGTACTATAGCCGTCACCCCAGTACTATAGCCGTCACCTCAGTACTACAGCCGTCACCCCAGTACTACAGCCGTCACCCCAGTACTATAGCCGTCACCTCAGTACTATAGCCGTCACCTCAGTACTATAGCCGTCACCTCAGTACTACAGCCGTCACCTCAGTACTATAGCCGTCACCTCAGTACTATAGCCGTCACCTCAGTACTATAGCCGTCACCTCAGTACTATAGCCGTCACCCTAGTACTATAGCCGTCACCTCAGTACTATAGCCGCCACCTCAGTACTATAGCCGTCACCTCAGTATTATAGCCGTCACCTCAGTACTATAGCCGTCAACTCAGTAATATAGCCGTCACCCCAGTACTATAGCCGTCACCTCAGTACTATAGCCGTCACCTCAGTACTATAGCCGTCACCCTAGTACTATAGCCGTCACCTCAGTACTATAGCCGTCACCTCAGTACTACAGCCGTCACCCCAGTACTACAGCCGTCACCTCAGTACTATAGCCGTCACCTCAGTACTATAGCCGTCACCCCAGTACTATAGCCGTCACCTCAGTACTATAGCCGTCACCTCAGTACTATAGCCGTCACCTCAGTACTACAGCCGTCACCCCAGTACTATAGGCGTCACCTCAGTACTATAGCCGCCACCTCAGTACTATAGCCGTCACCCCAGTACTACAGCCGTCACCTCAGTGCTATAGCCGCCACCTCAGTACTATAGCCGCCACCTCAGTACTACAGCCGCCACCTCAGTACTATAGCCGTCACCCCAGTACTACAGCCGTCACCTCAGTACTACAGCCGTCACCTCAGTGCTATAGCCGCCACCTCAGTACTATAGCCGCCACCTCAGTACTATAGCCGTCACCCCAGTACTATAGCCGTCACCCCAGTACTATAGCCGTCACCTCAGTACTATAGCCGTCACCTCAGTACTATAGCCGTCACCTCAGTACTACAGCCGTCACCCCAGTACTACAGCCGTCACCTCAGTACTATAGCCGTCACCCCAGTACTATAGCCGTCACCTCAGTACTATAGCCGTCACCCAAGTACTATAGCCGTCACCCCAGTACTATAGCCGTCACCTCAGTACTATAGCCGTCACCTCAGTACTATAGCCGTCACCTCAGTATTATAGCCGTAACCTCAGTACTATAGCCGTCACCTCAGTACTATAGCCGTCACCTCAGTACTATAGCCGTCACCTCAGTACTACAGCCGTCACCCCAGTACTATAGCCGTCACCTCAGTACTATAGCCGTCACCTCAGTACTATAACCGTCACCCCAGTACTATAGCCGTCACCCCAGTACTATAGCCGCCACCTCAGTACTATAGCCGTCACCTCAGTACTATAGCCGTCACCTCAGTACTATAGCCGTCACCTCAGTACTATAGCCGTCACCCCAGTACTATAGCCGTCACCTCAGTACTATAGCCGTCACCTCAGTACTATAGCCGTCACCTCAGTACTATAGCCGTCACCCCAGTACTATAGCCGCCACCTCAGTACTATAGCCGTCACCTCAGTACTACAGCCGTCACCCCAGTACTATAGCCGTCACCTCAGTACTATAGCCGTCACCTCGGTGCTATAGCCGCCACCTCAGTACTATAGCCGCCACCTCAGTACTATAGCCGTCACCTCAGTACTACAGCCGTCACCTCAGTACTATAGCCGTCACCTCAGTACTATAGCCGTCACCCCAGTACTATAGCCGTAACCTCAGTACTATAGCCGTCACCTCAGTACTACAGCCGTCACCTCAGTACTATAACCGTCACCTCAGTACTATAGCCGTCACCTCAGTACTATAGCCGTCACCCCAGTACTACAGCCGTCACCTCAGTACTATAGCCGTCACCCCAGTACTATAGCCGTCACCTCAGTACTATAGCCGCCACCTCAGTACTATATATAAAGTGTGGGCCTAGTAGCACAAATAACAAAAGAAAAGGATTTTATGACTCGCGCCCTTACCGGGCCTCGAATCACGATCTACGGCACCTAATATATATAGCTCTGCGCCACAACCAATTTCTATATACTTCTACATATATATGTACGTGTATATGTTACCCTTGGATTATCTATCATCTAAGGAAAATTCACGGCTAGGAAGTCTAGTTCTTGTGATGTTGTTTATACTGCGGCTGCAAAATAAAGTTGTATTGAACACAATATTAAACAACCCAAATTGTATGACATAAGAACGGTCGACACGGTGTTTATACTCCGACTTTGATATGATAACCACTATATGTTTTCATCAGGGAATTCGTTATGAATACAAACCCCGCTGAATTACACGATTGTGATCATGAAATTGCCCAGGTAACATTAATTTATCTGACGGTGAGGTTTGTATATAGTAAGAAGGATTTCTATGCCTTTTTAAGCATGCTAGCAACTTAGGATATATTTAGGGGATAGTACGTTGTAACATGAAATTTGGTTTGAAGTCGAGACCGTCAGTAGCGATATGTGCGTTCCGACAATATCAGTGTTGACGCAACCGTTATGTGATGTTTTGTGCGCTTGTTCCATTTCATTTTTTTTTTTTTTTTCATTTTGTTGGACTGGATGCTTCCATACGGACGGAATGAACGTTTAAATCAATAAATGACTGTAAGAACAATATTTACTATTTGTGTTTAATAAATTCAACAAAATACATTCCATTTGGTACTGTACTCTCTGTTCATGTGTCTGCATTATAATGCTTCATGATCTGAAATTTCACTAAGAGGTTAACTTGATGCCATATTGTTTTGATTAGAAACGGGGCGAGGTTTAAGCGCGATAGGCGGGGCTTAACATTAGAACATGGTCCCCATCCAATCAAAACACGCGTTGCAAACGAACAGTGTTAGAATTCTCATTGTTACAGACAGAGACATATATAGATGTATATATGTCTCTGTTACGGATAATGATAAAATAAAACGATAATGTTAATGTCAATTAGGAGACAATGACAAGTGACATGTAAACAAAATATGAAAAATATATTTCTACCACAATAAGTGGGTGTTATAAAAAATCCAAAGTCATGAAATAATTATTACAGCAGTAGTGATAAAACTGGGGGTTCTGGGACAACCTCTCCCATAGGATTAGTATGGGGAAATGTTACCCTCCCTGAAGTGAGGGTAACATCGGTGAGGGTAACATATGACGTCATATTCATTATGAATCACTTTTAATTAATGCTGATTAGATATAGCAGATGCACATGTATTAATTATTTTTGATGAAATTAATTTCATTGATTGAATAAAGAACGAGATAAGAGCAGTGTTACATGCAATATTTTATTGTCTCTGTCAATAGAACGGACACGGGTCAGAGACCAGGTTTCTGGCGCAGTACCTCCCGGTGCATTCGCCTATATAATCCTTACCAGCTAGGTGTACCTCCCTGGCAGCACATATACGTACCCCTTTCCTTTTTTTTTTTTTATTTCAGTCGTCGAAACGAGTTAACGCCCTGTCTTGAATATACTTTACGCTAAATAGGTAGGCCTATCGACAAAAACAACTCGAGTCGAAACTAGGTCAAACACTTAAATCACTACATAAACGTACGATATACGTTATATTTCGTTAACAGAGATTGAACAAACTACAGTGTAGAGTATAGTTATATGATATATATGTCTGAAATAGCCAACCTTTAATGGTCCAAATGATTATTCCTTCAAAGAACATAACAAAATGCAAATGTCGTATATCTAGTCCAACAGCGCCCTCTGTATGTGTGTGTACATGCGTATAAGATTTTAAATTCCTTAGTATACACATATGTGTTAACCTTGCGGGTTACGCTGGGTCTATAGATAATAGAATAAAAAGACTTTTTTTTTTTCTTTTTTTTTTTTTTTTTAATATGTACAACATTTTATTTTCCCCCGTCGCGATGGAATGAATGTAGGTCGGAGAGCCATCCCACATCCATCCTTACAAATAATACCTACTCTAAAATGGACAACGTGATTTATTTACACTACTGAGAGTCATCTACCACCCACATAATGGTACTCAGATGATCTGTGTCGATTGTACACCTTTTCCCATGATGCATTGCCAGATTGAGTATAAATAGACCTAAAGCCTGAAAACTTGTCATTTCATACCTGGACACCGAAGAGAACACATCAACATGAAGCACCAGTGTCATATTTGCTTCAGAGAATACATTTGGCCACATGATTTAAAACGCCACGTAAGACAAAAACATATGGAAGTTTGTCATGATGATGAAGTCACCAAGCAGCAGCCTTCCTACACAGACGTAATGAAGCAGTCAGACGATATGGTATTAGCCCAGCAGCAGCAGCAGCAGCAGCAGCGGAAGCCATCTTATATAGACGTTATGGAGCAGTCTGTAGATGATGTATTACCTCAGCAGCAGCAGGATTTTGTTTTTGAACACCCCTTTACTGCAAATGTATCGGGGCCTACTTCTTGTGGAAAAACCTACTTCGTCAAGACTTTATTACAAAACTGCTTGACCAAAATAAAACCAGCTCCACAGCGAATCATATGGCTGTACAAACGATGGCAACCTCTCTATGATGTCATTAAGGCAACCGTAATACCAAGGGTAGAATTTCTCCAAGGGATACCGCTGGATATAGAACAGGACTCCTTCTTAAATCCACGAATAAGGAACCTTATCATCTTAGATGATTTGATGTCGACATCGAGCAAGGACCCTCGTATAAACGAATTGTTTACGGAAGGTAGCCACCACAGAAACATGTCTGTCATTGCCATCAATCAGAATCTCTACTATAATAAAGACCCAACGCAGAGAAGAAATTGTCACTACCTCGTACTGTTCAATAACCCTATTGACAAGCAGCAAGTCATGACTCTAGCCAGACAGATGTATCCCGAAAATGTACAACATCTGATGATGCATTTCAAACAGGCTACCAGTAAACCGTACGGATATCTTCTCATCGATTTGAAGCCAGCCACTCCAGAATCGTTACGCATGCGCAGTGATATATTTTCTATGCAGCCTATAAAAGGGCAGAAAGATCAAGCTAATGCTCATTTTGAGGCTGACACTCCAAAGGAGCTGACGTATTTCCAGCAGCAGCAGCAGCAGCAGCAGCAAACTCTAGACGATACACAGCTCCAACAGGAAGAAATGCTTGCGTGTGACGATTGTGGTATCATGTTCCAAGACATGCACGATTTACAGAGACACTTGAAAACCTGGTGTCCAGAAAATGATTCTAGGAAAAGAAAACGAGAATCCATAGACGAAGAAGATGGACCTCAGCCAAAAAGATGGATCTCATATGAAGAAATAGAATCCGAAGATGATACTATCGAAAGTGAAGAAAATGAAGTTTTCAATTCATTGATGAATGAAGCAGAGTCTTTGAATGAGGCTACATGGAATAAAAAGTATGATAAATACGTAAATGAGGGCATGTCTGATGACGAAGCACAGAAAAAAGCGAACGAGAAGATGGAATCTGAAGTTATGAAGCAATTTTACCACAATTATAAATCCATTATCCAGTACATTCTTCAGCTTCGAAATGGTATGATCCACGAAAAGATCATGGAAGATGTCACTGAATTCATAGACGATGGATATGGAGATAGTAAAGCGATCAAGATGGCACTTAAAAAGAATCGTCATGTTTTAGAAGAGTTGTGGGACGATGACTCCGAAGATGATGGATCAGACGATGACTCTGAAGTTGACAAATCGGATGATGACTCCGAAGTAGTGTAAATAAATCACGTTGTCCATTTTAGAGTAGGAAATAATTGTACGGGCGGACATGGGATGGGTCTCTGACCCGTGTCCGTTCTATTGACAGAGACAATAAAATATTGCATGTAACACTGCTCATATCTCGTTCTTTATTCAATCAATGAAATTAATTTCATCAAAAATAATTAATACATGTGCATCTGCTATATCTAATCAGCATTAATTAAAAGTGATTCATAATGAATATGACGTCATATGTTACCCTCACCGATGTTACCCTCACTTCAGGGAGGGTAACATTTTCCCATACTAATCCTATGGGAGAGGTTGTCCCAGAACCCCCAGTTTTATCACTACTTACAGCTATTGAATAACATTCAGTTTATAACACACGTGGAATAAACTCTTAATGGGTTTTGAATGGTGGACACTGTGACCTTTGACCGGGAATATTTTTGGTTCAATGCATTTTGATTAGCTAACACTTGAGGGGTGCTTCACAAGGTCCCAAAATGAGAACGTACAAGCAGTTGTTTTTGTCATTTTGGTCATAGTTTTTAAGAATATATAAATATTTCTATCAATTTATCCTATGGTTTTCCGAGAACACCATGCTTTTATAAACCTCCAATATATAATGTTAATTAATTTACCTTCGGATGACGAAGTACGAGATACCAGCTATGAGGGCAACTCCAAAGACAGCACCGATGATGATCCCGGCTATCGCTCCTCCGCTTAGCGAAGGGTCTTTGGTCTGTGTTCGCTTTGCTGTGGAGAAACACAACCGTATACATTAATGAAAACTATTTTAGTCTGAAAACTTTCTATAAGTACATAAACCGTGGAAATTGATCACGTGGTGTAATTAGTTAGAATTTGTCCCCTCGTCAGTGTATGAAAACTTTATACATATTCATATATAAACATCAATGGATTGATAATTCGTGGTTTTGTCGTTAGTTACTGTAGAATGATCTCAGAGAATTAACCTGGACCACAGGGGCATGTATACGTATTTCTGACTTTTTTTGTAATATAAAACTAGACATGCCCCTGTGCCTGGACTGAGAATTCAGGAAATCGTATTAACCCCTATATATCTCGCTTCTGTCTGGATGACCGGCATACACTCCTGTTGAATAGTACAATCACGCATTTGCGTGTTCTGTTATATTACTGTCTAGAACTGAGAATCCAGGTTTCAATGTTGATAGCTACATGTATGCGAACCGGATGTGACACCTTTTAATCCGGATGTAATGAAAAAAACAACAACCCAAAAACAGTAGCTTACCAATATTGCATTGGTCACCTTGCCAACCAGGAGAGCATCCATTACTGCACGTGCCATCGAGCCGCTCACAGAAATGATTGAGACAGTTATTCCCACAAGTAACATTACACATTATACCATAGTAACCGGCAAGGCAGCCATCTTGACATTCACCGGAAGTGACATCACAAACTGTCTTATTATTGATATCCAGATGGCAATTTTGACATTCATCTTTACATGTCATTCCATAATAACCGGAAGTGCATCCGTTCGAACAATATCCAGTAAATTTTTCACATTCATTTACACCGTTCGAAGTGAAACAATTACCGCAAATTTCTGTACAAAGTATTCCATAACTTCCATGGTAACACGATCCGTGAAATGGAGAAGTGCTGTTTTCGTATTTATTGATACAACCTGGACACGGAATACTACAATTAGCGTCTCTATATCCGACACCACGGAAACCGGTGTCACACATCAGACACTCTCCGGAAGTTTGGTCACACACATAACAATTTTCCGGGCACTTTTTCTCGCAGTACCTTCCATGCTGTCCCGGCATGCAGCCTGTTTCACAATGTGACGTCTGGGAACACGTAACATCCAAACAACCATCACATTGAGAGACACAGTTCTGTCCATAATGACCCGGTAGACACCCTGTAAAATTCAGAATAAAAAGTGGTATTTATAGAATATTAATTTTGAATAAGCATTGAATTGACGGAACAGAGATGTATATTCCCAAATAGGAATTTTCGAAACAAATTAAGAAGCATTAAAATATGAAAATGAGTCAGACATGTATTTTATATCTACAACGTATATCACATCTAATGATTGCATTTTAGACAGACCATCGATATACAGACTTAAATATATATATATAATCATTCTTTTAGTAACATACGTATTTCAATGATCAGTTCCCTATTATGTGACACAAATTTCCGTAACATTATGTAAGTATGTTTACCTGAGCACGCCCCTGTATCCCTGTCACAGGTATTGGATGTAAGTATGTTTACCTGAGCACGCCCCTGTATCCCTGTCACAGGTATTGGATGTAAGTATGTTTACCTGAGCACGCCCCTGTATCCCTGTCACAGGTATTGGATGTAAGTATGTTTACCTGAGCACGCCCCTGTATCCCTGTCACAGGTATTGGATGTAAGTATGTTTACCTGAGCACGCCCCTGTATCCCTGTCACAGGTATTGGATGTAAGTATGTTACCTGAGCACGCCCCTGTATCCCTGTCACAGGTATTGGATGTAAGTATGTTACCTGAGCACGCCCCTGTATCCCTGTCACAGGTATTGGATGTAAGTATGTTAACCTGAGCACGCCCCTGTATCCCTGTCTTCCCGTAACATTATGTTAGTATGTTTACCTGAGCACGCCCCTGTATCCCTGTCACGGGTATTGGATGTAAGTATGTTTACCTGAGCACGCCCCTGTATCCCTGTCACAGGTATTGGATGTAAGTATGTTTACCTGAGCACGCCCCTGTATCCCTGTCACAGGTATTGGATGTAAGTGTGTTTACCTGAGCACGCCCCTGTATCCCTGTCACAGGTATTGGATGTAAGTATGTTAACCTGAGCACGCCCCTGTATCCCTGTCACAGGTATTGGATGTAAGTATGTTTACCTGAGCACGCCCCTGTATCCATGTCTCCCGGTAACATTATGTAAGTATGTTTACCTGAGCACGCCCCTGTATCCCTGTCGCAGGTATTGGATGTAAGTATGTTTACCTGAGCACGCCCCTGTATCCCTGTCTCCCGTAACATTATGTTAGTATGTTTACCTGTGCACGCCCCTGTATCCCTGCACAGGTATTGGATGTAGGTATGTTTACCTGAGTACGCCCCTGTATCCCTGTCACAGGTATTGGATGTAAGTATGTTTACCTGAACACGCCCCTGTATCCCTGTCACAGGTATTGGATGTAAGTATGTTTACCTGAGTACGCCCCTGTATCCCTGTCACAGGTATTGGATGTAAGTATGTTTACCTGAGCACGCCCCTGTATCCCTGTCACAGGTATTGGATGTAAGTATGTTTACCTGAGCACGCCCCTGTATCCCTGTCACAGGTATTGGATGTAAGTATGTTTACCTGAGCACGCCCCTGTATCCCTGTCACAGGTATTGGATGTAAGTATGTTACCTGAGCACGCCCCTGTATCCCTGTCACAGGTATTGGATGTAAGTATGTTACCTGAGCACGCCCCTGTATCCCTGTCACAGGTATTGGATGTAAGTATGTTACCTGAGCACGCCCCTGTATCCCTGTCACAGGTATTGGATGTAAGTATGTTAACCTGAGCACGCCCCTGTATCCCTGTCTTCCCGTAACATTATGTTAGTATGTTTACCTGAGCACGCCCCTGTATCCCTGTCACGGGTATTGGATGTAAGTATGTTTACCTGAGCACGCCCCTGTATCCCTGTCACAGGTATTGGATGTAAGTATGTTTACCTGAGCACGCCCCTGTATCCCTGTCACAGGTATTGGATGTAAGTGTGTTTACCTGAGCACGCCCCTGTATCCATGTCTCCCGGTAACATTATGTAAGTATGTTTACCTGAGCACGCCCCTGTATCCCTGTCGCAGGTATTGGATGTAAGTATGTTTACCTCAGCACGCCCCTGTATCCCTGTCTTCCCGTAACATTATGTTAGTATGTTTACCTGTGCACGCCCCTGTATCCCTGCACAGGTATTGGATGTAGGTATGTTTACCTGAGTACGCCCCTGTATCCCTGTCACAGGTATTGGATGTAAGTATGTTTACCTGAACACGCTCCTGTATCCCTGTCACAGGTATTGGATGTAAGTATGTTTACCTGAGTACGCCCCTGTATCCCTGTCACAGGTATTGGATGTAAGTATGTTTACCTGAGCACGCCCCTGTATCCCTGTCACAGGTATTGGATGTAAGTATGTTTACCTGAGCACGCCCCTGTATCCCTGTCACAGGTATTGGATGTAAGTATGTTTACCTGAGCACGCCCCTGTATCCCTGTCTTCCCGTAACATTATGTAAGTATGTTTACCTGAGCACGCCCCTGTATCCCTGTCACAGGTATTGGTTAAACAGTTTGTAGAGCAGGTGAAGAAACAGTATCGACCATACATTCCGTCCTCACACTTATGACACATGCCGTCAGTCTGATTACATCCTTCTGCACTACAGAACGACGGGCAAAAAAGTCCACATCGCTCTGTATAATATCCCGGCACGCATCCTAACGTACAGTTTCCGTCGGTATTGTCACACTTCCCGTCGATACAGTTTTCATCACATTTCTCTTTACAATAATGAGAGATAGAGTTATGATAGCCGTCAACACACGGGCCGCGACACTCACCGGTTGAAGAGCTGCAGTTCCGGTCTAAGCAATGATCACATGGCACACAGTTGCCTTGGCTTGCAAAGTATCCCTCCGCACATACGTTACAGTATGCATCGTACTGCGGTGGTAATGAAAACGCCACACATTGTGTGCAGTGAGGAAAGTTTACACTGCATTGTAAGTCACAGAATGGAGTAACCCAGTCGTCTTGGCAACCGTGTTCACATTTTCCAGTCAGGGGATCACACGAACCATTGCAGTGGTGACTACATTTTGTATCACATGTTGGCCCATGGTAGTCATCAAGACAACCGTCTGTACATGTGCCATTATTGCCATCACAACTTCCGTTACAGTGGTCACTACAGGGGCAGCATCCTTCATCTTGCGTAAACCAGGATTCGTTTTTACATTTCAGACAGTTATATGTGCCATGCTCTCTTTCTGCGCATTCGGATCGGCGACATCCACATAGAGGTCCGTAATTTTCATTCCAGCCGTCACACATTCCGAGACAAGTTTTTCCATTACGCGAACACATTTTACATTCATTTGGACACTGCTCCTGGCATCTGTCCCCATAGTAACCATCTACACATCGGATGCAAGTGCTGTTATCAACACAAAGGGAGCAGTTGCCAAAACATTGCATTGAGCAATCGTCTCCATACCATCCATCCGCGCATGTGCAGGCGCCAGTGATTTGATCACACTTGTTGCCCGCGCAATGAGCCGGACATGAGGCATTGCAATGGCGTCCTGTTGATCCTGGTTTACATTCGTAACAACGCTGTATGCCTGGATCATTTATACATTTTGAGCAGTTGGGATCATGACATCGCTCGGTACACATGTCGCCTGTATACCCCGGCTTGCACATTGGTGCATGCGCCTGAGGACTGTGAACAGCTTGATGAGTCAAAGACACCGTCACAGTTTACAGGACATGTATGGTTACAGCTTTCGGTTCCCCAGAAGTTGGGTTTACACCCGCGTGTACATTCTCCTGTTTCAGCATCACATCCGTATCTACAATTTTTCGGGCAAGTTTTATTGCACTTCTCACCGAACCAAGAGAGCTCACAGCCGAAACACAGCCCCGACTGCCGACACCCAGAGTAACAGTTCTGTGGACACGTCTCGTTACAGTAGTCCCCTTGGTAATTTTTCGCACAATAATTACAAGAACCCGATGTCCTGTTACAACCGTAACGACAATTTGATGTACAATTTAGTTCACATCCGTCACCATAGAAACCGCTAACGCACGTGCCATTGCAGATATTAGTGTTGTTGAAGCAGTCGCCTTGGCAATTGAGACAGTTTTCATCTGCAACATATAAAGGGAACTAGTTGGTTATAGGTCTGTAAAAAATAGGAAATGGATACTGATTATTATTGGAGACGTAGACACTGTGTCTGTTTGGTACAGATATATTTTAAAGTCCATGTTCATCACAGATATATTTTAAAGTGCATTTTCGTCACAGATATATTTTAAAGTGCATTTTCGTCACATATATATTTTAAAGTGCATGTTCGTCACAGATATATTTTAAAGTCCATGTTCGTCACAGATATATTTTAGAGTGCATGTTCGTCACAGATATATTTTAAAGTGCATTTTCGTCACAGATATATTTTAAAGTCCATGTTCGTCACAGATATATTTTAAAGTGCATGTTCGTCACAGATATATTTTAGAGTGCATCCTCGTCACAGATATATTTTAAAATCCATGTCCGTCAGACATATATCTAAAGTTCATGTTCGTCACAGTACAGATATATTTTAAAGTGCATCTCGTCACAGACATATTTTAAAATCCATGTCCGTCAGAGATATATTTAAAGTCCATGTTCGTCACAGATATATTATAGAGTGCATCCTCGTCACAGATATATTTTAGAGTGCATGTTCGTCACAGATATATTTTAAAGTGCATTTTCGTCACAGATATATTTTAAAGTGCATTTTCGTCACAGATATATTTTAAAGTGCATGTTCGTCATAGATATATTTTAAAGTCCATGTTCGTCACAGATATATTTTAAAGTCCATGTTCGTCACAGATATATTTTAGAGTGCATCCTCGTCACAGATATATTTTAGAGTGCATGTTCGTCACAGATATATTTTAAAATCCATGTTCGTATAGATATATTTTAAAGTCCAAGTTCGTCAGATATATTTTAAAGTGCATTTTCGTCACAGATATATTTTAACGTGCATGTTCGTCACAGATATATTTTAGAGTGCATCCTCGTCACAGATATATTTTAAATCCATGTCCGTCAGAGATATATTTAAAGTCCAAGCTCGCCACAGATATATTTTAAAATCCATGTTCGTCACAGATATATTTTAAAATCCATGTTCGTTACAGATATATTTTAAAGTCGAAGTTCGTCAGAGATATATTTCAGTGTGCATGTTCGTCACAGATATATTTTAAAGTACATCCTCGTCACAGATATATTTTAAAGTGCATGTTCGTCACAGATATATTTTAAATTCCATGTTCGTCACAGATATATTTTAACGTCCATGTTTGTCACAGATATATTTTAAATCCATGTTCGTCAGATATATTTTAAAGTGCATGTTCGTCACAGATATATTTTAAAGTGCATGTTCGTCACAGATATATTTTAAAGTACATCCTCGTCACAGATATATTTAAAGTCCATGTTCGTCACAGATATATTTTAAAGTGCATGTTCGTCACAGATATATTTTAAATTCCATGTTCGTCACAGATATATTTTAAAGTCCATGTTTGTCACAGATATATTTTAAATCCATGTTCGTCACAGATATATTTTAAAGTGCATGTTCGTCACAGATATATTTTAAAGTGCATGTTCGTCACAGATATATTTTAAAGTACATCCTCGTCACAGATATATTTAAAGTCCATGTTCGTCACAGATATATTTTAAAGTACATGTACATGTTCGTCACAGATATATTTAAAGTCCATGTTCGTCACAGATATATTTTAAAGTCCATGTTCGTCACAGATATATTTTAAATTCCATGTTCGTCACAGATATATTTTAAAGTCCAAGTTCGTCAGAGATATATTTCAGTGTGCATGTTCGTCACAGATATATTTTAAAGTACATCCTCGTCACAGATATATTTAAAGTCCATGTTCGTCACAGATATATTTTAAAGTACATGTACATGTTCGTCACAGATATATTTTAAAGTACATCCTCGTCACAGATATATTTTAAATTCCATGTTCGTCACAGATATATTTTAAAGTCCATGTTTGTCACAGATATATTTTAGAGTGCATCCTCGTCACAGATATATTTTAGAGTGCATGTTCGTCACAGATATATTTTAAAGTGCATGTTCGTCACAGATATATTTTAAAGTCCATGTTCGTCACAGATATATTTTAAATTCCATGTTCGTCACAGATATATTTTAAAGTCCATGTTTGTCACAGATATATTTTAAATTTCCATGTTCGTCACAGATATATTTTAAAGTCCATGTTCGTCACAGATATATTTTAAAGTGCATGTTCGTCACAGATATATTTTAGAGTGCATCCTCGTCACAGACATATTTTAAAATCCATGTCCGTCGGAGATATATTTTAAAGTCCATGTTCGTCACAGATATATTTTAAAGTACATGTACATGTTCGTCACAGATATATTTTAAAGTCCATGTTCGTCACAGATATATTTTAAATTCCATGTTCGTCACAGATATATTTTAAAGTCCATGTTTGTCACAGATATATTTTAGAGTGCATCCTCGTCACAGATATATTTTAGAGTGCATGTTCGTCACAGATATATTTTAAAGTGCATGTTCGTCACAGATATATTTTAAAGTGCATGTTCGTCACAGATATATTTTAAATTCCATGTTCGTCACAGATATATTTTAAAGTCCATGTTTGTTACAGATATATTTTAAATTCCATGTTCGTCACAGATATATTTTAAAGTGCATGTTCGTCACAGATATATTTTAAAGTGCATGTTCGTCACAGATATATTTTAGAGTGCATCCTCGTCACAGACATATTTTAAAATCCATGTCCGTCGGAGATATATTTTAAAGTCCATGTTCGTCACAGATATATTTTAAAGTCCATGTTCGTCACAGACATATTTTAAAGTGCATGTTCGTCACAGATATATTTTAAATTCCATGTTCGTCACAGATATATTTTAAAGTACATGTACATGTTCGTCACAGATATATTTTTAAGTCCATGTTCGTCACAGATATATTTTAAATTCCATGTTCGTCACAGATATATTTTAAAGTGCATGTTCGTCACAGATATATTTTAAAGTGCATTTTCGTCACAGATATATTTTAAAGTCCATATTCGTCACAGATATATTTTAAAGTGCATGTTCGTCACAGATATATTATAGAGTGCATCCTCGTCACAGATATATTTTAGAGTGCATGTACATGTTCGTCACAGATATATTTTAAAGTACATGTACATGTTCGTCACAGATATATTTAAAGTCCATGTTCGTCACAGATATATTTTAAAGTGCATGTTCGTCACAGATATATTTTAAAGTGCATGTTCGTCACAGATATATTTAAAGTCCATGTTCGTCACAGATATATTTTTAAGTCCATGTTCGTCACAGATATATTTTAAAGTACATGTTCGTCACAGATATATTTTAATGTCCATGTTCTTAACTTATAACTTAACTTAACTAATTCGAGTAAAACAACTACCATTTATGTGTGTGTCCAACAAGCAATGATTGTGTAACCTATATATACATTAAACTGTTTTACCGATTTTATGTTAGAATTTACAGGTCGGTACTTCCGCAATTACATTAACTCTATATGTTGTGTAAAAACTGGCCTCACAACGTACCGTGTTTACGTGTACCACGTGGAATAGGTAACCTTTATCGTTATCTGTGTACATAGGTACAAATATACTCACAGCATTATACCCGTGTGGTCATAGGACATCATATCAATTGTATTATAAGCTTTCAAAAAGATTTATTCTCAAACTCTGACACACTATTGTGTCAACAAGAGCTTACCTACAGTATAATAAATTATATTTGTTCACTTCATTACATACCATATACATACATGTACACTATTACATTCATCAAACAACCATACACTGACACCGACACTACTGTAATACACATCCATTATTATCATACAATAATATAAAGTATTACACTTTTAATACCATACCATTACACTTCATTATACAGTATTATTGACGTCACACGTGTTTCCCGTATCATACAATAGTACTATATACACTATTAGAATCACCATACACTGACACTACTGCACTACTCATAATAGGAGTAACACACATGCGATGGTAAACAGTAGACAACAAGTCATCGCCATGTTAATTATTGTATTATTAATTAAGGACTTAATACATCAATACGATATACACGGTCTGTAACACATATGGCAGTAACGAGGTCTCTGTGGGAAGTTGTGCCAAGTGCGTTTGTCTCGTGTCAAGTCCATGTGGCCATCGGGACTATCGTGTCAAGTCCAAGTGATTATTGGGACTATCGTGTCAAGTTCACGTGGCCATTAGGACTATCGTGTCAAGTCCATGTGGCCATTGGAACTATCGTGTCAAGTCCATGTGGCCATTTGGACTATCGTGTCAAGTCCATGTGGCCATTGTGACTATCGTGTCAAGACTATGTGGCTCATGGGTCAGGGAGTTTGCGCTAAGAGCCTTACCTTCTCACTCTCCGAGACTGGTCATGCATACACCTTTATGTTATAATTATGTATTTTATAATACGTATGTATACTACAGGGGGCCGCGGTGGCTGAGTGGTTAAGGTGTACCGACACTTTATCACTAGCCCTCCACCTCTGGGGCAGTTGCCAGGTACTGACCGTAGGCCGATCACTAGCCCTCCACCTCTGGGGCAGTTGCCAGGTACTGACCGTAGGCCGGTGGTTTTTCTCCGGGTACTCCGGCTTTCCTGCACCTCCAAAACCTGGTACGTCCTTTTAAATAACCCTGGCTGTTAATAGGACGTTAAACAAAAACAAAAACCAAACGTATGTATACTACAGACATCAGAACTGTGGATTAGATTACTGTGACAGATATCTTGTAACATACTGTAAATCTGAATTTGCCAGCCACTGCCTTTAAATAAAACATCATTTTCACTAAAACATATGATCAACTATACCTAGCGATAAGGCGTCCTCTGTTGGCAGTCT